>NW_022262813.1:0-132457 GCF_002021735.2 Oncorhynchus kisutch
CCGGGGGAGGAGTATAGTAAGTGTCAGGCTTCTAGATACTCTGGTCAGTATCCCCTCTCCATATTTAGAGCTTCCTCAGTCTGTGGTTCATGACTGTTGCAGTCGGGGATACGCACGCATTAGCGCTCATCATGCCTGTTCGAGCTGAGTGCTGCAGCAGTGCGGCCCGTACATCCTCGGCTCTCTTATCCCTCCTCCGCCGATCAACACGCACCAGCCAGGGGTAGCTACTTCGCTGCTGTACAGCGGTTCACAGTTTCGAGGACATCAGAAGAGCAAAGAAACTCGTATGATGTGGAGGTCGTTTTGCAGGTAAATACTCTTGCTTTTAAGAAGCTTGGTATAATGGATGGCATGTTTACTAGCTGACCATGTAAGGTGTCTTGTCACTGCTGCTAACGTTACTGACTGCGAACCACCACTGACAAGCAACCGATTTAGCAAACTAACCAGGTAACTAGCTAGTTAGCAAACAAACTAGTTTAACAAGCTTGACAAGCAAGCAATCTGTAGTTAGCAGCTAGATGGCCCATTCAAATCGACTGTAAATGTTAGTAAGCCCTCTGTGCCCCTGGGTTGTCGAAGAAGAGAACAGCCAGCTAACTGGCAGTGAGATGAACATTTTGTTTATTGGCAAACATTTGGATATATGAATACTGGCATTAACATGCATGATGTATTTTAACATATGGCCTAGTTGCTAAATGACATAGGTGGCTAGCATTCAGCATTTTCATTGGTGTTTGCCCAGATTCACAGACCGCTGCTATTGAATAGGCCTGCTCATTCATTTGACAAACCGCTGAAAATATCTGTCTGAACTCGTTAATAGCCGGTTGTCATTTGTGAAGGCACCTGATGGGTTCTTGTTGTACACACACTGACATTGTGACCACTGCACTTGAATACCACTCATTGTGAGATTGTTTGTCTCCTGCAGCATGTGACCATGGAGGACTCTTATCTGTGTGGTTACCTGAAGATCAAAGGCCTAACTGAGGTAAAGTGGCGCAGAACTGGGTCAGATACAGTGTACTTCTACCTTACCCTCACATGCAATGAGTGATGATGTTGTCATGGGTCTTTAAGCCCCTTTTAGGAACTTATCATGGCAGGGGTCAGTGTAAGCCAAGTGCAATGTGGCTTTCCAGCCCCAATTGAAATGTATACTGGTACAACCAACCAATGTGAAACTGGCATGCATTATGACAACATGCTAAACAACAAGCCAGAGCCAGCTATTGACCAATTTGTAACACCAGTATGAAGGCCTATCTGTTACGTTGCAAAAGTGTCTTGTCTGAGCACTGTATACTGTATTTGGATGTTTAATCTTACATGGATGTATTGACTGACTGCCTGACTGACTGCCTCAAATGGTGCAGACAGTCAAAGAACAGGCCTGTGTGCTGCAGCTCTGCCTGCATTGTCTGTTTACAGCAATGTCTACAATTCAGAGGGTGTGTGGTACAAAATGTGATTGCTGTGCACTTTCTCTCACTGGCAACACTAAATATCAGGGCTCTTCCCACTCTCTCCTTGTAAATTATACAGATCCCTACTCTGGCTCCGTTCACCTCCTTTTCCTAGAGAATTAGTTGTGAGTGACTCAAAGGGAATGCTCAGGGAAATAGTGCACTTTGTTTACTTAACAAGGTGCTACCTACCACTGATCTGGCACCTTGGCATAGTGTTACAGTGAGTTGGGTCGTATTCAATCGGACACACCGCAGCAAATTATTTTGCAACGGAAAAAGAAACACGTTGAGGTTGTCCCTCCCAGTTTGAGTTTTTATGTTCTTCTGTTTGTTGCCTAATGAATATGAAAAAGGCATTGCTGTTTGTTATTGATGGCATTCCTGTGTGTGACACTTAATTTGTCACTGCACCAGCATGTGTTCCAGCCAGAAACCCTTCCTAAAGGAACCTTGGTAACCATGACTGTAGAGTCAGATTATGGTAATGGTAAGTGGGAGCACAGCTAGATCCATGTATTCAGGTCTATACCCAGAACATAATTGGTAATATTTACCTACTTTGTTGGACAACTGTTATGTGTGTGACTGTAAGAACGGCTGTTTCACAACCGGCTGTGATTGGGAGTCCCATAGTGCGGCACACAATTTCCCCAGCTTCGTTAGGGTTTGGCTGGGATAGGCCGTCATTGTAAATAAGAATTTGTTCTTAACTGACTTGCCTAGTTAAATTTAAAACATAAAGTGAGTGCCGTCTATAACTAAAACTCTCTTTTGTTAGTGAAAGTCCTTACGGAGAAGGAAACATGGTCGTAGTCTCTAATTCTCTAGGAACCAAAGCAAACGGCAAGGGACTTACCTGAACTTGTCCAATAAACAAAAAGATTAGCTACGGTGTTCACTAATGAACCCAGCTCTTAGTCTGTTTCTGATCCTCGCAGGAGTATCCCACTCTCACCACGTTCTGTTTCTGATCCTCGCAGGAGTATCCCACTCTCACCACGTTCTGTTTCTGATCCTCGCAGGAGTATCCCACTCTCACCACGTTCTGTTTCTGATCCTCGCAGGAGTATCCCACTCTCACCACGTTCTGTTTCTGATCCTCGCAGGAGTATCCCACTCTCACCACGTTTTGTTTCTGATCCTCGCAGGAGTATCCCACTCTCACCACGTTCTGTTTCTGATCCTCGCAGGAGTATCCCACTCTCACCACGTTCTGTTTCTGATCCTCGCAGGAGTATCCCACTCTCACCACGTTTTGTTTCTGATCCTCGCAGGAGTATCCCACTCTCACCACGTTCTGTTTCTGATCCTCGTAGGAGTATCCCACTCTCACCACGTTTTGTTTCTGATCCTCGCAGGAGTATCCCACTCTTACAACGTTCTTCGCAGGAGAGATCATCAGTAGAAAGAGGCCCTTTTTAACCAGGAAGTGGGACGCCGACGAAGATGTGGACCGCAAGCACTGGGTATTTATTTGAAGCTCTCGATGTCATTCAGTTCATATTCCCATTAAAGCGTAGTCATTTGGTGTTCCTTCTTTTTAACAAACACTTATTGGATTCAGTATTGTATTTCAGTTTTTAATTGTCTTTGAGAAAAAGTACAACTAAAACATTTGTTTTGTTTCTTTCCAGGGTAAGTTTCAGGCTTTTTATCAGTATGCAAAGAGCTTCAACTTGGACGACTTTGATTACGAAGAGCTGAAGAACAGTGACTTTGTCTTTATGAGGTGGAAGGTGAGTCCATTATCACCTGATGTTCCATTGATCTCTCTTTCTCTCTCCCTGTATGTACTTGAATCCTTCCTCTGTCTCTTGTCCTTTCTAACATGTCCATCTAGTGACTGTTTTGTTTTCTTGTTCTCTCCCTCACAGGAGCAGTTCCTGGTCCCGGACCACACCATTAAAGACATCAGTGGGGCGTCCTTCGCTGGTTTCTACTATATCTGCTTCCAGAAGTCCACAGCCACCATTGAAGGCTACTACTACCACAGAAGCTCTGAATGGTACATAGTTTGGGTCCCAAATGGTACCCTATGGGCCCTGGTCAAAGTAGTGCACTATATAGAGAATAGGATGCTATTTGGGATGCAAACACACTGGAGTGTCAATATTTTAGATGGCTTGTTCAAATCTGATAGATGCACTGTACAGTTTGGCTCTTTGGGATATTCAGATTGAGTACATATTTTGATAGTTGCTGGTACTAAGCATACTAGGTCATGTTAATACATCTTTAGTAGATAGTTAGGTTCTGTACCAGTTGTTTTGTGTGCTGATCTGATGTGAACATACAGGGATGTGGCTACTGGCTAGCTGCTCATTCTTGGTCCCCTTGTTCCCTTTCAGGTACCAGTCGTTAAACCTCACCCATGTCCAGGAACACAGTATGCCCATCTACGAGTTCCGGTGATACCCGCCTGCTGGCAGAGGACTTTGATTGGCACTGCCCTAGAGACTTGCTCATGGAGGGGAGATGAACTGACCAATCATGCCAAGGATGTACCTATCAGTATTCCCTGGCGAAAGGGAGAGAACAATGGAAGGAGGGAGGGATAGACAAAGAACAAGGCCACCGACCGACAGTTTTTCCCAGCCTGCCTTTCTCGACTTTGCATCAGCTGGGATCAACAGCACTTTTTCTTTGGTTGTTTTCTCTTCCCCACTCTTTCTCCATTCAGCTTCCTGTTTCTGAAGCTACTTTTCCTCTTTCCACCATGTTGAAAATGCTTTCCACTTTTCAGTTGGGAATCCCCCCCAGCCCCTCTGAAAATGGGTCCCCCAGCAGTCTAAGATTTAAGTACAAAGTTTGATATTGCATTTTAATTTGTCTCAATGAATTGAGGCCTGATTGAGATTGACCGAGCTACAGAGTGGGCAAGCAATCCTGAAAAGATGGATCTCCATAAGGTATTGAGGTGTGACATCATCAAGGGTGTGCTCAACAGAAGATTGATGGTCAATGATCTGCCATGATGCAAGATTTGACGGCTTAGGCGGATGACGTCTTGGTGAAGGTTGATATTTGAAGGCAGGGCATAATCAGATGTGTGTTGTGGGCTATTGAAACACATACCACACCGATGGCTACTTTAAATCTGTCCTCTCTCTGAGATGGTGGAGTCGACATCGTCTGACCTATAGAGGGAGTCCCCAGCCCTAGTTCATATTGGCAGGCTGCTGTTACTGCTGCTTTTTGAAAAGCCTCTCCTACCGTTCCCTGCCTCAACCAAGTGAACTGATAAAGTGATTTACGCTTCACTCATTTTTCTATGCAATTTACAAAAAAAATCTTATCCGGCGCTTACCTACTTTCCATTTTATTTTCAGAAAGGACTTTTAAAGTATTATGATGATGTACGTGAGTGATCACACGGCCACCAGAGTATTTATTGAAAATGAATATTGTTAATTTACACGTGTATAGATATATAATAAAGAGTTTTTATTCACCAGGCTTTTAAACTGCGTTGACACAGCTATTTGAGGGTAATGCTCTGGTGTCTTGAGTTATGTGTGGTGGCTCTGAAGTACTGGTGGAAGAGAGTGTGTCGTGCAGATTGAGCTTGGGCTGCATTTAGACAGATCAGAATTGGCCTGCCTGTTTTTCACATTGCTATTTGGACCAATCAGATCTTTTTCAGAGCTGATCTGGTCAAAAGAAAAATTTAGTGAAAAATATCAAGGATTTGGCTGCCTGTCTAAACGCAGCCCATGAGTTGTCTGTGTGGTGACGCTAATGCTAGAGCGCTACAAATCAGTGTGTGCAGTGGACTAAATGCCATGGGACAGATGAGAGTGAGCTAGTATAGAGTTTTGGCTGGATGAAAAGATGAGGTATAGAAATACAATGATTAGAATGGGCACATGTAAGATGTTGATGACCAAACAAGATATGGATTTTGTGTTGGTACTGTGCAGTATGCTGCGTTTCGACCTGACTCAACACATGTACAGTATTGCTGACAGTCAATGATTTTTTTTTATGAGGTCGACCCATTCTGTTCATTTTATTTCTACGTTTCTGATGTATTGAATGTGGCAGGCAGCTAACTGAGCTGTCTCCTCTGCGTTCTTCACTTTGCCCCTAATTATACCAACGCACAACCGATGTGTCTCTCTCTCCTGTATCATTCTGACGTCTTTTCCATTCACAGAATGAGAAATAGTGGCGTTGTTACAAAACCTTGATGACATGTGAAGAGATGTGTTTTCTTGGAGAGTATAAAATAAACTGACAAGAACATCTCTAGTCAAAAGCTTTTGAAAAACCTTATGCCTTAACTGTAAGTTTGTACAGAGCCCTGTTTTATAACAACGTTGGAGTTGAGTCATGACTGTGAATTGTTAATGCATGTTTGTGTGATTTCAGTTGGAGAGAAATGCCACATCAGCCCTCAAAAGACCTTTGAGCACCAGTGAGTGTCCTGGGTCATGTTCATTAGACACCAAATGGGAGAAAAGACTAACGTGAAGGGACTACCTGGACTTGTTTTCAATTTCTGTTAATGTTTTAGAACGTTTCACTATGGTGTGCCCTAATGAACATGACCCTGAATTAGATGACATCACATGACCGGTGTCAACCAGGAAGTGAAACTACTTAGCCTACCTCATTGGTCAGTTTCCTGTTGCTCGAGCCAGCATAAATAACATTACTACACTAAAAAGCAGGTTTGGACATAAAGAATGGCAAATTAATAAGATTTTATAGAAATATGCTATTTAAGGATGTCCTCCAAACACATTTGATAATAAGTATCCTTTCAAGACATTGCTCTGCGGAAGTTGTTTATTTTCACAAATTACATCAGATTTTAAAATGTGTTAGGAGTTGCTGTCTGGACTGCACTATGAACTGACTTGGTTTGCAGTCCAGACAGCAAACCATGAACTGACTTGGTTTGCTGTCTGGACTGCACTATGAACTGACTTGGTTTGCTGTCTGGACTGCACTATGAACTGACTTGGTTTGCTGTCTGGACTGCACTATGAACTGACTTGGTTTGCTGTCTGGACTGCACTATGAACTGACTTGGTTTGCTGTCTGGACTGCACTATGAACTGACTGGTGTTGCCGTGTCCATGCGCCAGCTCCATTCTCCAGGTAACAAAGAGTGTGACACATTATTTCCTTTGTTAATGATCAAGCTACAAGAATGGACAAAAAAGTTCGTTGAAATTGCAAATTAAGCTTTGATTTATAAGTTGTGTCAGTTGAGTTCAATTAAGTCAATTGGATTGTATGATACAGGAGGAAGAGTTGGTGTGTTGTTCACTATGGTGGCTGTTTTTACAGGTGACTGTCTGAAATCATGGCACTTCTACAGAGAGATTTTATGAGAAAGTTTATGGATGGAGGAAATTGAAAGAATGAGGTTCCATCAACATTGCAATAAAACTATTCCCACAAAACTGTCTTTCTTTTCTTCTGTGGGTGTTTCTGTCATTGTTTATATTATAGTTATCCATTATTTAGTGATGAATTGGGTGTTTGTTTCTAATACTTCTGAGTGATAGTTGAGGACTATAGTCTTAAGTAACTGTCCAGTGTTTCCAGATTTCTATGAAATATGACATAATTACTTACAATAGCTAGGTTTCCATCCAATTGGGGACAGATTTTCATGTTAATATTCTAAAATATACCTAAAACAATGAAGTGGTTGTGCCTGATGAGGTAGTGCACATAAAAATAACTTTTGCGGTTACATTCCTAAGTACCGAATAAAGAATTTAAAAAATTATCCTTGAGTCCATGTAACAGTTAAAAAACGATTGCAATGTAAACCTACTGCATCTGCCTATGTCAAACTAATATGAGACTCACATGAACACAATGGTGTTCTCCGTTTTGCTCTACAACCCCCACAAGTGTCACAGTCTGAAGGTAACCCATTCAAAGAAATGGAAGTAAAAAGGTAGTTTTGTGCCACCAAATATAAGGGGTTAAAAAAAGACAGGTTAAATCATTTTCCATCGCATTTTCAACTCTGCTGATGTTTTTTTTCACAAAAACTGTTATATAGCAAATGTGCCCATTCTGGTCTTGACACATGCGCTCTAGCCAATGGCTCGCAGATAGATGGTATAGCCATGAGTTTATTATGGATAAACGCAAGAGTATTTGTATTTATCAGACGGCAGCCAAGCATCGCTTATCATGTCTCCAGTATAAGACCATCGATTTATTAGAAAGGAGCATGAAACTCATCACCGTGCACTTTCACCACCCTGTGAAGCTCATCAGAACTTATTTAATCTGTATCCTAATAAACTATGCTTTCCCGAGTCGTAGTGGGAGGACCACACAATATCATCAAGTGACTCCAGGTTTACTTCGATGTGATGGTTATATCAATATTTGCGCATAAAAAACATTCCCTCCACCATTTCTCACATCATTCATTTTACAAACACAAGAAGATCCCACCTCGTCTACCATATTTTGTTTTGTTGACATTTGGAAAGTTACCTGAAAAAGGTGCTGTTTCCATCAGGCCTGTCGTGACATGTTCTATGTACTTTACTCGCATAAAAAGGTTGGATGGAAACCAAAAAGTATGTCAAACAGCATTGTGTGGTCGTACTCGTACCACAACAACAGAATTGTGTGCGCATATACCGGTCATTCAAAATATTCATACGAGTAGATTGGCCAGCTCATCCTCCTCTAGACCACTGATTGGCCAGTTCATCCTCCTCAGGCGTATGATGTCATACTCTGAAGAACTAACAAGCATTTTTGAAATGGTCTGTTTGAGGTACCAATTTGAGGTGGGGCTTATGAAGAAAATAATTGCAGTCCTATATCAGATGATTCATGAGCATTAGATATGTACCTGATCATTTTGTACTGAATAGCCCACTCATATCACCACCACACTCAGTAGGTATATGAAAAGAACCCTAGAAAACATCTTAACCACAGAAGTGTCCAGCACAAGTGTTTTATGTCAAATCAATCCCCATAGCCGCTATTCCCCAGGGGAGTCGAACTCATTTTGCCCTGGTCTTAAACGAGGTCTGTAGGGCCGCACTGAACGAGGTCTGTAGGGCCGCACTGAACAAGGTCTGTAGGGCCGCACTGAACGAGGTCGGTAGGGCCGCACTGAACGAGGTCTGTAGGGCCGCACTGAAAATGCGTTATATTTCCTTTCCGTCAAAATGTGATACTAGCAAGAGCAGTGATACTAGCAAGGGTAGTGGGCAGGTTTCTTCTTTTTTCTCAATTGTATATAACTGCCTTTAATTTGCTGGACCCCAGGAAGAGTGGATCCATAAATACAAATACGAATACAAATATACATCTTTTTTTTATTTTCCATGCAAAGGGTGGCTACTTTGAAGAATCACAAATATAACATATTTTGATTTGTTTAACACTTTTTTTGGTTACTACATGATTCCATATGTGTTTTTTCATAGTTTTGATGTCTCACTATTACTGTAATACATGTCATTTGCAGATGCTTTTATCCAAAGCAACTTGCAGTCATGCGTGCATTCATTTTACATACGGGTGGCCCGGGAATCAAACCCATATCCCTGGCATTGCATGCCTTTACTAACTGAGTCATACAGGACCACTATAATGATGCAATGTTGCACTTGGTTTGTGCTTGGTTCCTGAAACTGTCGTTGCTTATGTTCATTTTGCAGCTGTTACAGATGTGAATCTATTAAGTATGATTGCAAGCTCTTAATGCTTCATAAATGTAGGTTAAAAAAGAACGTCTTAATTGAAAATCAGATAATATAAACAATCTAGCCTACTATTTCCTCCTGCATATCCAAAGAGCTTTGCTTTCTACCGTCACATAATGATTTAAACTATTGTTGTGGATCAAATACATCCACTTCCAATCTAATAACTGTTCATATTAATATATATTTAAATTAACATTGACAGAGTATAACATCTATAAATATAAATGTTCATATAACAAATCTACACTGACAAAGTATAAAATATGAAACAATACCCATTTCTCCCCATATACTGGACATGAAATGTTTCTTCTTGACCAATACAAACAAGCATCATAACATATGTGCTTCCTGTGAAGCCCTGAAAAAGTTATTACACCCTGAAAAAATTATTTCCAGCTCTTATGAATGCCCAATAGGGATCCAGATCAGGGTACCAAATTATATGTGAAAATACCCTAACTGGCTCCTTATTGGGCATATTCATGTGTCTCATTGGTAGATTCTATGGGACAGAGGCAAAGTGTGTCAACTACAGAAAATGCAGGGTAGATGGGCTCAGTGAAAGTGGTGTATAATGTCTGCAGGAGAGTCACCATGTCAGAGGTGACACTATACAGAGTCAGAGTGCCAGCAGGCCAGTCCAAATACACTCCCACCCAGTTAGAATCTGTGGGAGGGGCACAAACTGGAGTCCTTTCTCTATTATGTCTTGCTGAGAAACCTCCATCATATGTGCAGTAACAACTCCATGACATTTCATTCCAGCCTAACCAACTTTTGTGCCCGTCCTCCATCTTGGGTATCCCTCTATACGTTGCTGCAATCTTAGTCTTTTTACTACCAAATTCAAGTTCCCAGTAACAGCGATCAGAAATACTTTCTCTACACAGCAGTTGTACATTTGCCAGGCGGAATCTGTCAGGGTGATCGGCGCATCGCTGCACCTCCCTTGTTTTTGCAACGTTTCTTCTATCTTCACTTATTCACAGCATTTTGTTTGCTGTGTTTGAATCTAGTGTAAGCTGGCATGCATCTGTAAATGAAAGAGGGGTTAGGAAGGACTGGGGTTTCAATCTGTTTACAGATTCGGAGGCAGAGAAAGTTTGCTGGCTGGTAGAGCCTTGATTCACAGATTTAAAACCACCACAGATAAAACAATACAAATATAGCTTACATTTCAAGAGCCTCCATTTTTCCCTGCTTGATCCAAGACGGTCAATACTGAAAGTTGAAAACCAGAACTGTGAGCATATATTTTACATGCAGTTTATCTGGCAAATGTGTGGCTAACATTGGTATTACTGCAATTTCGGGGCCAGAGCAGTTTTATTGAAACAATTCACTTAATCACATTTTGTGAAATGTGTTTAGAATGCAACAGTCAAACAACTGAATTATGATCACTGCTCTATATACATGAACGTGTTTTTAAATACCATATGTATGGAGAGAGTACTAACATAATGTATGGTTTTGTCCCCACTCCGGTGCGCTCAACATCACCAGGCTACTTACCACCGGTCCTGCCAACCCATCTTTACGCACAGAGCTGGGTTGAAATGCCATGGCTTCCTACCTCAGTGCTCCCTCTATTTCGCTCATCAGATGGGAGCCCCCACCACAGAGAGGTCCAAGGTTGACATGGTCATTTCTCTGCTGACTGGACGGGTGTTGGAGTGGGCCACGGCTGTCTGGGACAGAGGAGAAGAAGAGCTGGGTTCCTATAAGCGGTTCATGGCTCTGTTCAGGGGAGTCTTCTACCTTCCACCAGAGGGCAGAGAGGGGGGTGAGCGCCTGCTCCAACTACGGCAGGATGGCCAGACCACGGCAGAGTACAGTTTACCCTTTCCCTTTCTTTCCCTTTTACACTTTACCCTTTCCCTGTGGTTGCACATCGGTTGAGAGTCCTGTGGTTGCCCTTCAGCCCAACATCCCCAAGTTTTTTTTCCAAAACCCGCACCACCTGTCCCCCTCCTCATCGCCCATGGAACTGTGCCATCGACCTGTTTTGCAGGCTCTGTGCAGCCGCATCTACCCTTTGTCGGTGGCTGAAACCAAGGCGATGGAGGAGTACATCCAGGAGGCTCTCCAGCAGGGTTTCATTCGCACATCCACCTCCCCTGCTTCTTCTTCGTGGCCAAGAAGGACGGAGGATTGCGCCCTGCGTCGATTACAGAAATCTGAATTACATCACCACGAAGAACCGCTACCCTCTTCCGTTGGTGCCGGCCACGATTGAACAACTCTGTGGGGCCTGGTTTTTCACCAAGTTGGACCTGCAGAGTGCCTACAATTTGATCCGTGGGGGGGATGAATGGAAGATGGCCTTCAGCACAATGACTGGTCACTACGAGCACTTGGTGATGCCTTTTGGATTAGCCAATACTCCATCAGTGTTTCAGGCATTCGTTAACGAGGTGTTCCGGGACATGCTTGGATGCCAGGTGGTCGTCTATATCGACGACATCCTGATCTACTCAGCTACCTTGGAGGAGCACATCGCTCAAGTCCGAGTAGTCCTGGAACGCTTCCTGGCCAACCACCTGTACGTCAAGGCAGAGAAGTGCCAATTCCATCAAGAGGAGGTCTCCTTTTTGGGTTACTAGATCGGCCAGCAAGGAGTCATGATGGATGAGAGGAAAGTGGATGCTGTCAGGTCATGGCCAGTCCCAACCATCATAAAGGGGTTCCAACATTTTTGGAGACTTGTCAACTTCTACCGACGATTAATTAAAGAACTTTAGCGGGATCGCCTTTCTCACTTCTCTCCTCAAGGGTGGGAGAGATCCCACCCTTGAGGATGGGTGGGATCCATCCCGGAAGTTGGGATGGAATTCTACAGCTGACGAAGCCTTCAGCCTACTGAAGGGTCGTTTCACCTCCACCCTGTTGCTTAAACATCCAGATCCTACGCTGCCCTTCATGGTGGAGGTGGACGCATCAGAAGTAGGTGTTGGGGCTGTCCTGTCCCAACGTCAAGGTAATCCACCGAAATTGTACCCGTTTGCATATTACTCAAAAAAGCTGTCTTCTGCAGAGAGGAACTATAATGTTGCCGATCGGGAGCTGGCATTAGAGGAGTGGAGACACTGGCTGGAGGGCACCCAGGACCAATTTCTCATTCTCACCGACCATTGGAACCTGGAGTACATACAGACAGCGAGGTGACTTAACCCGTGCCAAGTCAGATGGGCCCCTTTCTTCACCAGATTCGATTTCACGCTGACATATCGCCCAGGTTTTTTTTTAAACATCAAAGCCGATGCCCTGTCCTGTCTCTATGATTCGGGAGAGGTTCCTGTTTTGAGTGCACCCATAATCTCGCCCCCTCGAGTCGTAGCCCCCGTGCTCTGGGACATAGATGTGGACATTCGCCAGGCCCTGGAGAGGGAACTCGCACCTGCCACCTGTCCTGCTGAGTGCACCTACGTTCCCACGGGGATAAGGAATCGGCTATTGACCTGGGCGCACACAGCTGTTGTTGCTGGAGATCCAAGTACCATTCAGTCCATCTCTGGAAAGTACTGGCGCAGGATGTCACTCGTTATGTCAACTTCTGTTCCGTATATGTGCCCAATCCAAATCCCCCCGAACACTCCAGCAGGGAAACTCCTTCCCCTTCCCATGTCTCAGTGTCCCTGGTCTCATCTGTCCGTTGATTTTGTCACTGATCTCCCTTCTTCCCGTGGTTTTACAACCATGTTGGTCATAGTGGACAGATTCTCTAAATCATGCCATTTCATCCCTCTCTCTGGTCTCCATACCACTCTCCAGGTCACTGAAGCACTGTTCCAGCAGGTCTTCCGGCACTAGGACTTTGTGGAAGTTATCGTCTCCGATTGGTGCCTCCAATTCACATCACATGTATGGAAGGCTTTCATGGAGAAGCTGTGGGTCACGGTCAGCCTCACTTCCGGCCTCAGTCTAACGGGAAGGTGGAGAGGATGAACCAGGAGCTGGGGAGTTTTCTGAGGAGCCACTGCCAGGACCGGCAGGGGGAGTGGGCCCGATTCCTTCCTTGGGCTGAATACGCCCAGAATTAATTGCGACACTCCTCCACCGGGCTGACTCACTTCCAGTGTGTTCTGGGTTATCAGCCAGCCCTGGCTCCATGGACTCTTGAGCCAGATCGAAGCTCTTGCGGTGGAAGAGTGGTTTATCTGCGCAGAAGAGGTATGGAACGATGAGACTCCAGCGCGCTATCTGCCATCAGAAAGAGCAGACGGATCGCTACCGCAGTGAGGCTCCCTTATTTCATCCTGGTGATCATGTCTGACTCTCCACCAGGAACCTCCCGCTCGCCTGGGGCTGTTCGAGGTCCTCCGGAGGGTCAACGAGGTAACTTACAGATTACAACTCCCCCTAACTATAGAATCTCACCATCTTTTCACATTTCCCTCCTCAGGCCAGTGGTTCCCGGTCCCCTGGCTGATGCCATCCCCCACAACACCCCTCCGCCTCCCTTGTACATCGAGGGGAGCCCCAGTTATGCCGTCAGATTACTCATGGACTCCTGACGCCGTGGGGGTCGGCTCCAGTATCAAGTGGACTGGGGGGTACGATCCAGAGGAGCGGTGTTGGGTTCCGGTGGATGACATTCTAGATCCCATCATCATCCGAGATTTCCATCTTTGTCTTCTGGACTGACCCGCTCCTCGCTCTCCTGGCCAGTATTGTCCTGCGGCTGGAGCCATGCATCGGGGGTCTACTAACCACCGGTCCTGGCAACCCATCTTTACGCACACCTGGCAAACATCAGTACACACACCTGCGTCTTGTCAGTCACACCTGGACTTGATTACTCCCTTGATTACCTACCCTTTAAATAGCACTCTTTTGTTATCAGTCATCATGTACTATTGCTTATGTTTCTATGTCAGACACTTCTCTTGAATCATTATTATTAAACTCACTAACTGCACCTGCTTCCTGACGTCACTTATTTGTGCTCAACATGTTTAGTGATTACTACAATATTATTTTTGCGCAAACTGTATATTCCCTAAAATATGAATGCAGATGATGCATAACTCAGCTCAGTGCCTCTAGTTTACAGTGTGGATCCTCCAGTACAGCAGATAGCTGCTCTACCCCTGATTCCTCTGGATAGTTGAAGCTCAGATCCAGGTCTTTAAGGTGTGTTGAGTTTGAACTCAAAGCCATGGCTAGAGAAACACAGCCCTCGTCTGTAATTCCACAGTGAGAGAGAGTGAGAGCCTGCAGAAAAATGGAGGGAGGATGAAGGTTGGAGGGAGGTTGAGGGCCAGACATTTTCACTGAAGAGCAAAAACAAGCAACCTTTTTTATTTCACATGCTAAAGCACCTTTCGCAATCGCTTACTAATTTGGCCCTGAACCTTGGCAAAAATGTCAATGCAAAATAGTGAATATGTGTAGCAGTGGGGATTAGTGAAACCTCGGCCTGCAATCTCGCCACTTGCACTGCCGAAATGGGCCTTTCCCATTAGACACACCATGTCATTTCATCATGGAAATGTTAGTAATATTTGGTAGGGACGTTGATCAATGACATGTCAACCTTTATTCACCCAATCAAAAAGTCAGCCAAAAGTTGAATTTCCAATGTGTTATCACTATGCTTTCAAACATCTAAAAGCACAAGCAAATTCCAATGGAAAAACAATGTCTCATTTTTGGTTTAGTTGTCACTCAAATATCTATCACTGCGTTTTCAACCATTTAAAAGCACAAAAAAGTTCAAATGGGAATACAATGCCAGGTATTTTGTTAATTTACACAACAGATCACTGTGCTTCATCTGATAGCAGAACAACCCTGCCCTGTGCAACTGGGTCCTGGACTTTGACGGGCTGCCCCCAGATGGTGAAGGTAGGAAACAACATCTCCACTTCGCTGACCCTCAACACTCGGGCCCAAAAGGATGTGTGCTCAGCCGTCTCCTGTACTCCCTGTTCACCCACGACTGCGTGGCCATGCACACCTCCAACTCAATCATCAAGTCTGCAGACAGCACACCAATAGTGGGCTTGATCACCAACAACGACGAGACAGCCTACAGGGAGGAGGTGAGGGCACTCAGAGTGTGGTGTCAGGAAAACAACCTCTCACTCAACGTCTACAAAACAAAGGAGATGATCATGGCCTTCAGGAAACAGCAGAGGGAGCACTCCCCTATCCACATCGAAGGGACAGCAGTAGAGAAGGTGGAACGTTTTAAGTTCCTGGGTGTACACATCACAGACAAACTGAAATGGTCTACCCACACAGTGTGGTGAAGAAGGCGCAACAGCGCCTCTTCAACCTCAGGAGGCTGAAGAAATTTGGCTTGTCACCCAAAACCCTGACAAACACACAATCGAGAGCATCCTGTCGGGCTGTATCACAGCCTGGTACAGCAACTGCACCGCCCCCAACCGCAAGGCTCTCCAGATGGTGGTGCAGTCTGCACAACACATCACCGGGGGCAAACTACCTGCCCTCCATGACACCTACCGCACCCAATGTCACATGAAGGCCAAAAAGATCATCAAGGACAACAACCACCTGAGCCACTGCCTGTTCAAACGCTATCATCCAGAAGGCGAGGTCAATACAAGTGCATCAAAGCTGGGACCGAGAGACTGAAAAACAGCTTCTATCTCAAGGCCTTCAGACTGTTAAACAGCCACCACTAACATTGAGTGTCTGCTGCCAACATACTGACTCAAATCTCTGGCCACTTTAATAATAAAAAATGGGATGTAATAAATGTATCACTAGTCACTTTAATAATAAAACACTGGATGTAATAAATGTATCACTAGTCACTTTAAACAATGCCACTTTATATAATGTTTACATACCCTACATTACTCATCTCATATGTATATACTGTACTCTATACCATCTACTGCATCTTGCCTATGCCGCACGGCCATCGCTCATCCATATATTTATATGTACATATTCTTATTCATTCCTTTACACTTTTGTGTATAAGGTGTTAGTGTAATTTAATTATGCCAATGTGCTTTCATCAATTGAAAACCCTTCATCTATTTTATGAGAATTTCTAAGATTCTTGTTTGCATAAAATAGACGCAGACCAGTCTTTCAATAATAGGTAACAGAAGTAAGTTCATTCTAACTTACTAACACACTCCCAGGTAACTTTTAACCCCTCAACATTATCGATCACCACCAGCTGACAGTTTTAATTAACAGAAAACCTAGGAATGCACTCACTGCCTTATCTAAAAACCCCAGAGCTAAGCTTCTGTAGGTTCAACGTTAGGTTAACGACCTTATTTGTTTACACAGTCCCCAACCCATTCATTTCTTCCTAGTTGGAATGGTGTTCATTAACTTTAATTACTCCTTGTCCGTGTCACACAATCCCTTCTTATGAACTCATATTGTTAATCAGATATAATAAAACAGAGTATAAGTTTTACTTAGTTACAGTTCCATTTAAAATGATTTGTTCAGTCATTTAATCATAATTTTCCCAACAAAGGTAGTTATTGTGAAATTGTTAGATTACTTGTTAGATATTACTGCATGGTCGGAACTAGAAGCACAAGCATTTCACTACACTCGCATTAACATCTGCTAACCATGTGTATGTGACCAATAACATGTGATAAGTGTCTGCTAGAAAAAAGTGCAATTCAAGTGGCACTTCAGTCTCCTTTTCATCTCATTTAACGACCGGTTTAACTCAACAAAGGGCACATCTCAATAGGTGGTTCAGGTACAGTAAGTCACAAGTGGGGGGGGGGGGGGGGGGCTTTCCTCTTTTGTTCTCTATGATTCCTCTATTGTTCCTCAAGCAAGGGGGAGGCCGATGAAATCACGACTTCCCAACAAACCAACTGCTTGAGTGCTATCCTACTTGAAGTTTGCAGATGTGTCTATAAAACACTATTTTGCGTGTGTACATTACTGTATTTATACTTAGGGTATCGCTTTTCAACAGGAAAAGTTCCAAAATCACTGGAGGACAAAATGGAGGAAAAATCAAGCCCAAAAAGCAACTTTATTACTGACAGAATTGTTTACTTGAGGCCATACAATGTGACTGACTGAGGCACTTGAAATTCCATGACATCAAAAATATTCTACATGAATGTTTTGGAAAAAAATTGAGCTGTCCTAACAGCCTGATCTCACCTCAGAATATCCCTATTGTACTGGACATACTGCATTATACAAGAAATACACACCTTTCCTCTCTGGTCATCATGGAATTCCATTTTGTCATCATAAAATTCAAATAAAACAATATCTCTGACTGCTCTACTAGAAAACTTAGTCACACATTGTGGAAGTGAGGTTGTTGTGACCTTAGAACCAGAGCCAAAAGAAGAGATGTCTTCCTCGTTGGTCAGGATGATAAAAATACTATCACAAAGAAGGAAGGATGGGATGACTGCATGACTCCAACAACATCATTAAATTTGCAGATGACACAACAGTGGTAGGCCTGATCACCAACAACAACGAGACAGCCTATAGGGAGAAGGTCAGAGACCTGGCCGTGTAGTTCCAGGACAACAACCTCTCCCTCAACGTGATCAAGATGAAGGAGATTATTGTGGACTACTGGAAAAAGAGGACCGAGCACGCCCCCATTCTCATCGACGGGGCTGCAGTGGAGCAGGTTGAGAGCTTCAAGTTCCTTGGTGTCCACATCACCAACAAACTAACATGGTCCAAGCACACCAAGACAGTCATGACAAAACCTATTCTCCCTCAGGAGACTAAAAATATTTGGCATGGGTCCTCAGATCCGCAAAAGGTTCTACAGCTGCACCATCGAGAGCATGACTGGTTGCATCACTGCCTGATATGGCAACTCCTCGTCCTCTGACCGCAATGCACTACAGATGGTGGTGCGAACGGCCCAGTACATCACTGTGGCCACGCTTCCTGCCATCCAGGACCTCTATACCAGGCGGTGTCAGAGGAAGGCCATGAAAATTGTCAAAGACTCCAGCCACCCTAGTCATAGACTGTCCTCTACCACACGGCAAGCTGTATCGGAGCGCCAAGTCTAGGTCAAAGAGACTTCTAAACAGCTTCTACCCCCAAGCCATAAGACTTCTGAACATCTAGTCAAATGGCTACCCACTATTCACCCCCCCCCCCCCCCTCCACACCACTGCATAGATGCTCTATTGTCATCTATGCATAGTCACTTTAATTAACTCTACCTGCATGCACATACTAGCTCAACTAACCGGTGCCCCCGCACATTGACTCTGTACCGGCTCCCCCTGAATATATTGTTATTTTTTACTGCTCCTCTTTAATTACTTGTTACTTTTATCTCTTATTCTTGTATTTTTTTAAACTGCACTGTCAGTTAGGGGCTCGTAAGTAAGCATTTCACTGTAAGGTCTACACCTGTTGTATTCGGCACATGTGACTAATAACATTTTATTTGATGGCATAGGGGAAGGAAGGGGGGGGCGTGGAGGATGAATCACATTCCATGACTCAAATTATACGGTCTGAAAAAAAAAGGAATTTCCTGCTTCCTTGAATGCCTGCCAGATCTCCATGGGGAAGAAGGCATGGGGTGTGGTAGAAGATGAATCATTCTTGTTACCTTAAATTTAATGGTCTGAAAATAAGTTTCCAGTATGAAGCTACTTCCTTGAACGTCTACCGTCCTCAAGAAACTGTTGAACTTTTCCCGTTGAAAAATGATATCCCAAGTATAAATACAGTAAAGTATGGTTGACCAAAACAGTTTTTTAGACAACTGGAAACTTCAAGTGAGATGCATTCAAGGAGTTGGTCTGTTGGGAATCTGGATGTCATCGGCTTCCCCCTTGCTTGAGGAACAATAGAGAACAAACGAGGAAAGGCCCACCCTCCAGCATTATGCAAAGAATGGTTACAATTACTATAAATATGAATCCACTATACACACACAATGTTAAGCAGTGAACTTGAAAAAAATTAAGACAGGTTTCAATGTACACTGAAAAAAAAATAAACGCAACAATTTCAACCAAAATAATATTGCCGTATTGTTCAGTCTGCAGAAATGTCCTTCTTTCATGTTGTCACGTTCGTTGTATGGAGGAGACCAAGGTGCAGCGTACATACTTATTTTATTAAAGCAAGAACACTGAACAAACTATCAAAACGAACCGTGACACTAATATGCGTAGTGCAGACAGACAACTAAACATAGACCAAGAACCCACAAAATACCCAATGAATATTGCTACCTAAATATGGTCCCCAATCAGAGACAACGATAAACAGTTGCCTCTGACTACGAACCAATCTAGGCAACCATAGACATATAAACACCTAGACATACAAAAACCCCTAGACATACAAAACCCTAGACAATACAAAAACTAAACAAACCACCCTCATCACACCCTGACCTAACCAAAATAATAAAGAAAACAAAGATAACTAAGGTCAGGGCGTGACTGTTTTATTGTTTAGTCTGCAGAAATGTTCTTCTCTCATGTTGTTTTATTGTTCAGTCTGCAGAAATGTCCTTCTTTCATGTTGTTTTATTATTCAGTCTGCAGAAATATCCTTCTCTCATGTTGTTTTATTGTTCAGTCTGCAGAAATGTTCTTCTCTCATGTTGTTTTATTGTTCAGTCTGCAGAAATGTTCTTCTCTCATGTTGTTTTATTATTCAGTCTGCAGAAATTTTCTTCTCTCATGTTGTTTTATTGTTCAGTCTGCAGAAATGTCCTTCTCTCATGTTGTTTTATTGTTCAGTCTGCAGAAATGTTCTTCTCTCATGTTGTTTTATTATTCAGTCTGCAGAAATGTCCTTCTCTCATGTTGTTTTATTGTTCAGTCTGCAGAAATGTCCTTCTCTCATGTTGTTTTATTGTTCAGTCTGCAGAAATATCCTTCTCTCATGTTGTTTTATTATTCAGTCTGCAGAAATATTCTTCTCTCATGTTGTTTTATTGTTCAGTCTGCAGAAATTCTCTTATTTCGTGTTTTATTGTTCAGTCTGCAGAAATGTCCTTCTCTCATGTTGTTTTATTGTTCAGTGCCTGACCACATTCACACATTATGTGTAACTCTGTATAGTCTTTGCATCCTTACTAGCTTTCTGACATTAGTGTGTTCCCACTGGCACTGTTTAAAATATTGTGTCCATATTAATTAGCATTGTGCCTCAATCCCACTGAACTCTGCTGTCACCTGTCAATGTGTCTGCTAGAAAAAGGTGCATTTAAAGTGGTACTCC
Source organism: Oncorhynchus kisutch (assembly GCF_002021735.2). Classification (NCBI taxonomy): domain Eukaryota; kingdom Metazoa; phylum Chordata; class Actinopteri; order Salmoniformes; family Salmonidae; genus Oncorhynchus; species Oncorhynchus kisutch. The sequence goes on from NW_022262813.1 coordinate 20,396, forward strand.
AGTCTCCTTTTCATCTCATAGAGCTGTCCTAACAGTCTGAGCTCACCTCAGAATATCCCTATTGTACTGGACATACTGCATTATACAAGAAATACACACCTTACCTCTCTGGTCATCAGGAAATTCCATGTTGTCATCATAATAATTTAAAAAACAATACCTCTGACTGCTCTGCCAGAAACCTTAGTCACACATTGTGGATGTGAGGTTGTTGTGATCCTTAGAACCAGAGCCAAAACAGAAGAGATCTTCCTTGTTGGTCAGGATGATAAAAAGACTATCACAAAGAAGGAAGGATGGGATGGCTTGGGGGAAGGAGGGGTGGGGTGTGGAGGGAGAGGATGAATCAGTCTCACTAACTTGAATGTTATGGTCTGAAAATAAGGAATTACCAGTTTGATGATACTTCCTTGAATGCCTGACAGTTCTCTACGGGGAAGAAGACATGGTGGAAGAGGATGAATCATTCTCGTTACCTCAAATTTAATGGTCTGAAAATACGTTTCCAGTGTGAAGCTACTTCCTTGAACGTCTACCGTCCTCAAGAAACTGTTGAACTTTTCCTGTTGAAAAGTGATATCCCAAGTATAAATACAGTAAAGTATGGTTGAGCAAAAGTGTTTTTTAGACAACTGGAAACTTCAAGTGAGATGCATTCAAGGAGTTGGTCTGATGGGAATCCGCATGTCATCGGCCTCCCCCTTGCTTGAGGAACAATACATTAATAGAGAACAAAAAAGGAAAGTCCCCCCCCTTTCCCCGTTAGGCACGGCAGCATGGCACACCTGTGAGCTTGGGGGTTGCCGGTGAATCGGGCCTTCCCGCCTCGGTCTCCAACATTAAGCTGCTTGTGTCTCGCCATGGACCCTCGCACAGCTCCGGGAACCTATCCAACCACTCTGCGCCCTGGTGCAGGTATAATGTCTCCCCTCCCGTCGGCGGAGCACCAAAATGCTTTTCGTTCAACCTCAAACCTTTTTGCTCTGTGAACTGTGGCCTCTGGCGAAGGGCGGGCGGGGGAAAGGAGGGTAACCTCCCCAACTCCGCCTAGCCACTAACAAACAAAAGAGTAAAACTCTTAACAGTGGATCACTCGGCTCGTGCGTCGATGAAGAACGCAGCTAGCTGCGAGAACTCATGCGAATTGCAGGACAGATTGATTATCGATACCTCCAGCGCTTTGCCATCAATCGGAACCCCTGGGTTTCCGCGACCGGGGCAGTCGCAGGCCGCCTTCGTCCCCCTAAGTGCAGACCAGGACGGCTCGGTGGGAGTGTAGAGGAGGGGCCTCGGCTTTCTCTCCCCGGTGCGCCCCTCCCTTCCCTTCCCACCTCGACGGGAGACACCCACGTTCCCCGCATGGTCGACCCTAAGAGGGTTTTATATATGCCGGTGGACTCTGTCTCAAAAGAGGAAAGGTCCACCCCCCACTTGTACTATGCAGAGGTGACACCACAGGTTCAGAAGTGGTGTGGCAAAATGTATATTTTATTTTCTGAGGGCTTGAGTTTTTCCTGATCTCATGTTAAATTTTTTATTTAACCTTTATTTAACTAGGCAAGTAAGTTAAGAACAATAACTCTTATTTACAGTGATGGCCATCCAAAAGGCAAATGGCCTCCTACGGGATGGGGCTGGGATTAAAAATATAAAAATATATAAAATATAAATATAGGACAAAACACACATCAAGACGAGAGACAACACAGCCCTACATAAAGAGAGACCTAAGTACTTCCGGCGCAGACAGAGATGGCCGCCTTGCTTCGCGTTCGCTTCGCGTTCCTAGGAAACTATGCAGTTTTTTGTTTTTTTACGTGTTATTTCTTACATTAGTACCCCAGGTCATCTTAGGTTTCATTACATACAGTCGAGAAGAACTACTGAATATAAGATCAGCGTCAACTCACCATCAGTACGACCAAGAATATTTTTTTCCGCGACGCGGATCCTGTGTTCTGCCTTACAAACAGGACAACGGAGTAGATCCCATGCAGCGAACCAAAAAAACGACTCCGAAAAAGAGGAAAACGAGGCGGTCTTCTGGTCAGACTCTGGAGACGGGCACACCGTGCACCACTCCCTAGCATTCTTCTTGCCAATGTCCAGTCTCTTGACAACAAGGTTGATGAAATCCGAGCAAGGGTAGCATTCCAGAGGGACATCAGAGACTGTAACGTTCTTTGCTTCACGGAAACATGGCTCACTGGAGAGACGCTATCCGAGGCGGTGCAGCCAACGGGTTTCTCCACGCATCGCGCCGACAGAAACAAACATCTTTCTGGTAAGAAGAGGGGCGGGGGCGTATGCCTTATGGCTAACGAGACATGGTGTGATGAAAGAAACATTTAGAATTCCTCACAATCAAATGTAGACCGCATTATCTACCAAGAGAATTCTCTTCGATTATAATCACAGCCGTATATATCCCCCCCCAAGCAGACACATCGATGGCTCTGAACGAACTTTATTTAACTCTTTGCAAACTGGAAACCATTTATCCGGAGGCTGCATTCATTGTAGCTGGGGATTTTAACAAGGCTAATCTGAAAACAAGACTCCCTAAATTTTATCAGCATATCGATTGCGCAACCAGGGGTGGAAAGACCTTGGATCATTGTTACTCTAACTTCCGCGACGCATATAAGGCCCTGCCCCGCCCCCCTTTCTGAAAAGCTGACCACGACTCCATTTTGTTGATCCCTGCCTACAGACAGAAACTAAAACAAGAGGCTCCCACGCTGAGGTCTGTCCAACGCTGGTCCGACCAAGCTGACTCCACACTCCAAGACTGCTTCCATCACGTGGACTGGGATATGTTTCGTATTGCGTCAGATAACAATATTGACGAATACGCTGATTCGGTGTGCGAGTTCATTAGAACGTGCGTTGAAGATGTCGTTCCCATAGCAACGATTAAAACATTCCCTAACCAGAAAACGTGGATTGATGGCAGCATTCGCGTGAAACTGAAAGCGCGAACCACTGCTTTTAATCAGGGCAAGGTGTCTGGTAACATGACCGAATACAAACAGTGCAGCTATTCCCTCCGCAAGGCTATCAAACAAGCTAAGCGTCAGTACAGAGACAAAGTAGAATCTCAATTCAACGGCTCAGACACAAGAGGCATGTGGCAGGGTCTACAGTCAATCACGGACTACAGGAAGAAATCCAGCCCAGTCACGGACCAGGATGTCTTGCTCCCAGGCAGACTAAATAACTTTTTTGCCCGCTTTGAGGACAATACAGTGCCACTGACACGGCCTGCAAACGAAAACATGCGGTCTCTCCTTCACTGCAGCCGAGGTGAGTAAGACATTTAAACATGTTAACCCTCGCAAGGCTGTAGGCCCAGACGGCATCCCCAGCCGCGCCCTCAGAGCATGCGCAGACCAGCTGGCCGGTGTGTTTACGGACATATTCAATCAATCCCTATACCAGTCTGCTGTTCCCACATGCTTCAAGAGGGCCACCATTGTTCCTGTTCCCAAGAAAGCTAAGGTAACTGAGCTAAACAACTACCGCCCCGTAGCACTCACTTCCGTCATCATGAAGTGCTTTGAGAGACTAGTCAAGGACCATATCACCTCCACCCTACCTGACACCCTAGACCCACTCCAATTTGCTTACCGCCCAAACAGGTCCACAGACGATGCAATCTCAACCACACTGCACACTGCCCTAACCCATCTGGACAAGAGGAATACCTATGTGAGAATGCTGTTCATCGACTACAGTTCGGCATTCAACACCATAGTACCCTCCAAGCTCGTCATCATTGATCCTTGTATGCCCAGCTGGTCTAGGAGTGTTTCTCAGCTATCCCATACCCCCACGGCCTCCATCCGCTTCCTGCCCCACACAACAGACAATGCACTTTACCAGAACAAGAAATGAACCCATATGTGTACCTTTCTCTTGTGTTACCAAATCATGTATATAATCTCTCCCACATAACCAATTTCTCCCACAACACTCAACGTCAACAAAACTAAGGAGATGATTGTGGACTTCAGGAAACAGCAGAGGGAACACCCCCCTATCCACATCGATGGAACAGTAGTGGAGAGGGTAGCAAGTTTTAAGTTCCTCGGCATACACATCACAGACAAACTGAATTGGTCCACTCACACAGACAGCATCGTGAAGAAGGCGCAGCAGCGCCTCTTCAACCTCAGGAGGCTGAAGAAATTTGGCTTGTCACCAAAAGCACTCACAAACTTCTACAGATGCACAATCGAGAGCATCCTGGCGGGCTGTATCACCGCCTGGTACGGCAACTGCTCCGCCCTCAACCGTAAGGCTCTCCAGAGGGTAGTGAGGTCTGCACAACGCATCGCCGGGGGCAAACTACCTGCCCTCCAGGACACCTACACCACCCGATGTTACAGGAAGGCCATAAAGATCATCAAGGACATCAACCCCCCGAGCCACTGCCTGTTCACCCCGCTATCATCCAGAAGGCGAGGTCAGTACAGGTGCATCAAAGCTGGGACCGAGAGACTGAAAATAGCTTCTATCTCAAGGCCATCAGACTGTTAAACAGCCACCACTAACATTGAGTGGCTGCTGCCAACACACTGACACTGACACTGACTCAACTCCAGCCACTTTAATAATGGGAATTGATGGGAAATGATGTAAATATATCACTAGCCACTTAAAACAATGCTACCTTATATAATGTTACTTACCCTACATTATGCATCTCATATGCATACGTATATACTGTACTCTATATCATCGACTGCATCCTTATGTAATACATGTATCACTAGCCACTTTAACTATGCCACTTTGTTTACATACTCATCTCATATGTATATACTGTACTCGATACCATCTACTGTATCTTGCCTATGCTGCTCTGTACCATCACTCATTCATATATCCTTATGTACATATTCTTTATCCCCTTACACTGTGTATAAGACAGTAGTTTTGGAATTGTTAGTTAGATTACTTGTTGGTTATTACTGCATTGTCGGAACTAGAAGCACAAGCATTTCGCTACACTCGCATTAACATCTGCTAACCATGTGTATGTGACAAATACAATTTGATTTGATTTGATTTGAAGACAACATAGCAAGGAAGCAACACAACATGACAACAACATGGTAGCAACACAACATGGTAGCAGCACAAAACATGGTACAAACATTACTGGGCACAGACAACAGCACAAAGGGCAAGATGGTAGAGACAACAATACATCACGCAAAGCAGCCACAGATCCAGAGCATCTCAAAGGGTGGTGACATGTCTGGTGAACATGCAGGCCATGAAAGAAGTTGAAAAATGTTCAGCTTTGTTTTAGAACATTCAATTTGGCAATAGCTCTTGTGGAAATTCCTGCAGTCAGCATGCCAATTGCATGCTCCCTCAACTTGAGACATCTGTGACATTGTGTTGTGTGACAAAACCACACATTTTAGAGTGGCCTTTTATTGTCCCCCGGCACAAGGTGCACTTGTGTAATGTGCATTCTGTTAAATCAGCCTCTTGATATGCCACACCTGTTAGGTGGATGGATTATATTTGCAAGGGATAAATGCTCACTAACAGAGATATAAACTAATTTGTGCACAATTTTAGAGAAATAAGCTTTTTGTGCATATGGAACATTTCTGGCATCTTTTATTTCAGGTCATGAAACATGGGACCAACACTTTACATGTTGTGTTTATAGTTTTGTTCAGTATAGCTGTTATTGGCAGAGAATTCTGGAACTCTTTCTAATTGGTCTATTAGTTAAGTTACCACCTGGCAGGCCAAATCTCCATCCGGTGGCACGTGCCTGTAATCCAAGTCACTGGTAGGCTGGTTTAAGTACATTGAGATGTGGGTCGAGGTTATATTAGAGTTTAGAATGTTGAGATGTGGGTAGAAGTTATGTTGGAATTTAAACTAGGATTGTTTCAAAGTATGTATTGTAGGTATGCCTTGAATGGCCTCACATACCAGTACAGTAGGTGTCAGTGTATGCACCTAACAGTTCGATGCAATCCGCCAACCAGATCAAGAAGAATAAGCTGAAATTTCAGGCCTTTCAAACACCTCTTACACTCAAAAGGCATTATCATAATGTTCTCAGTATTACTCCTAACTCATAGTGTGGAAATATATATGCTGTATATATAAAACACATAAAACATATAGTTTGACTGAACTGGGACTTTGAGACTGACATTTGCACCACAAACATTTGTGAACAATCACCAGCAGTGGAAATAAAATAATATGCCTGTCACGCCCTGATCTGTTTTCTTTATTATTTGGGTTAGGTCAGGGTGTGACTAGGGTGGGTATGTTAGTTCTGTCTTGTCTAGGGTTATTGTATACCTAGGGGTTTTGTAAGTCTAGGTGTATGTATGTTTATGGTGGCCTGAATTGGATCCCAATCGGAGGCAGCTGTTTATCGTTTTCTCTGATTGGGGACCATATTTAGGTAGCCATTTCCATAGGTTTTGTGGGTTCTTATTCTGTATTTTGTTGCCTGTCTGCACTATTCATATTAGTGTCATGGTTTTGTTTTTAGTTTGTTCAGTGTATCATTTGTTTAATAAAGAACGATGTACGCATACCATGTTGGACCTTTGTCTCCTTACGACAAGCATGACAATGCCAACATTACTTGGCCTCAGCAGATCGTCTTAATCTTTATCCTGCACCAAATATATTTATTCAGTGAGTTTAAATGTTTAACATTAGCTAGCTAGGCTACTACAGCTAACACTAATAGTTTTGTTAGCTAGTTATAGAATGGATCCTTCTAGCTAGTTTTTGAGGACAACTAAACTGCTTTTATTAACACAATCTTGTTTTCCATGAAAATGTGTCTCTCTCTCACATGGCAAGCAATCAGGAGAGGGTTGTCACTAGTAACCACAGTCAAAGTGCAAAATTGGCTATCTTAAAAAATCATGATAACTTAAAATTGCTTCTTTGTCTTAATTTAAGGTTAGCAGTGTGGTTAGGGTCAGGTTTTAATCAGATTTTAAGAAGAGCAATTGTAGAAATAAGTTTAGCCATAATTATGACGCTGTGGTAACTAGTGAGGAGCCTGAATGAAGAAAGAAACCAAGTTCAGAGTTAATGGGAAAGGGGATATCTAATCAGTTGCACAACTGAATCAAAGATTTTTTATAACTAATGCATTTAACCCAACCGCTCTGATTAACCCAACCTCTCTGAATCAGAGAGGAACAGGGGGCTACCTTAATGGACGTTAAACAATGATGTACTGGTTGTTGAGAGACATGGTTGATTAGGCTCTATAGGCTTTAGCTAGGAGACCAATAACATGAAATCAACATTTCACCATGACATTGGATTCAGGTTAAAAGTTGACTCTGCAAATCCAATCAGTTTTACACGCTGATTCAACATTATCACAGTTCATTTTTGTTGTTGAAATGTGGAAACAATGTTCAAGCAGTTTTTGCCCAGGGGGCAGTCTCAACCTGCCCGGGTGCCATAAATGCCATAAATTGTCCATCTTTCACTTAAACAATGGGAATGAACCAGAATGATCCATTTTAGGCTACACCTACTGGAATTCCTTACAGTTTTGTTTTCAGTGAAAAACCTTTAGAACAGGCTCAACTTGCCTAACTGCTCAGGTCACTTTCCCCAGGCAATAGGGCAACCTTTAGTCTGTGCAACAACTAAGTTCAGCTACCTCTGCCATAGAAATAGAATGAACATAGAGGGTTGCAACCTCTAACCCTGGCACTTTGACTGGTAAAGTCATGGGTGCACACGCAATGGTGCCAGTGCAATCATTTCCATGGTAATGTAGAATGTTCATTCAAATTATGTTAACTGATGTGACTCGTGGAATATAATGTATTTTTTCTAATGTCAGTTGAGGTTAATCAACAAATCACATTACATATTGATGGGTACACTTTCTGCTTTTACTTCCTGCTTTGCTTCAATGGCAGCGTTTCCCAAACTCCGTCCTCACAACCCCAAGGGGTGGAAATGTTGGTTTTTGCCCTAACATCACACAGCTGATTCAAATTACCAAAGCTTGATGATTAGTTGATTATTTGAATCAGCTGTGTAGCGCTAGGGCAAAAACCAAAACGTGCACCCCTTGTAGTACCGAGGACCGAGTTTGAGAAACCTGTCCTATAGGTACATTCGCAATTATGCCATCATTTTATTAATTCTCTTTATATGGTCTCTGCTTTATGAATACAGGCCATTCCTGGCCTCCTCCTCTACTGGCGGCAGGTAGCCTAGTGGTTACGCCTCGAACCCACCTACAGTGTCATTGCACCAAACTCTATCCAGCACAGTGGAGGCTGCTGAGTGGAGGACAACTTATAATAACGGCTGGAATGGAGTGTTATGATCCGTCCTCCCCTCAGCAGCCTCCACTGACACAGCATCATCTGGATATGTGTTCAACAAAAGTTCAACCTTCACCTTCTGCTGCCATTTCTGTCAGGCCGTCTTCACATACAGTTTGATGTAATCGTTCGATAAATCCAAGGTTTTCACCACACGGAACGCACTGCAGCGTTCCAGGGGAAATTAATGTACTTCTGGTGTACCAAATTGCAAAGATGGTGTCGTGTGATCGAGGCATTAGAGCATAGGGCCAGTAACCGAAAGATTGCTAGTTGATTTGCTGAGCCAAATAGGTGAAAAATATATCAATCTGTCCTTGAGCAAAGCACGTAACCCTAATTGCCTCAGTGTTGCCGTCAATAATAGCTGATCCCTGGCTGTGACCCCATTCTCTGTAGGATATGCAAAAAAGCATTTCCATTTCACACCAGGTTAATAAGGAATGGGCACAACATGAATCAATGTAATCCCTGGGATATGAGTCCAAAGGTTGACCCAGCATAGGCAGGGAAGAAATGAGGTTCCAAAAACAGGCAGTTAAAGGCAGAACTGTTTTTCTTCTGTGCTTATTTTATATGGCTGTTGTAGCTGTTTCACTGAATAGAGAAGAGGTGGGCCTGTCTACTGTAGTAAAATGACTACTACTTTATCACAAGTAATAAAATGACATGTCACCAAAGCTCAGTAAAAGCAATAAATGCAATATCTCCAGAGAGATGCTGAGTGTGCCTGCAGGCTGCAGGTAGGCATATATGTGTTGCAACCAATGTTCCCTAAAAAAATGTCAAATTTCAGGTCTGCTGAGTGCAAACTTCAACACTGTGAAAATGCAACTTCCAGTGTTCCTGTGAACACTGAGGCTGTACCCGCTTTAAGATCAGTTTGAACAATGGCCAAGTAGGCTACTGTGGCTATTTGATCATAATGTAGGCCTTCCAGATTGGACTACCATCAAAAATAATGGAGAAAATGCATCCCATAACATTTTAACATGGAAATAGCTGTTCTATCATTCAGCCTACAGTAGCAGCCAATGTGTGGTGTTCAATGTTGGCCTAGATTCTGAGACTTTTGAAAAAAACATGCAGGGCTTGACATTAACCTGTTTATCCATTTGTCCTTCAGACAAGGTGACTGTTGTTATTGTTGTTTGATGCAAGAAACCACTTTACAAAATCAAATGTATTATTATACCCATACCATTGTTACAGAAAATCAGACAAATTACCTGGCTATCAGCGGAGCCTTGTCTGGCAGCGAAACATTTACTGCCTTTAAAAAAACTGCTGATATGGCTGACTTACTTAAACAAATGTGGTTTCTACTGACAATTGAGATGTACAAACTATGGCATAAGGGGATGACGAGCGGATAAGAGGCCATCCGTAATTTCGATTAAGACATTAATGAGAGAGCTAAGATGGACATAGTCAATATAGCTATTTGTTCAGCACTTTTGAAATGTACAGCATCAGAATTCAGAACATGGACTGTTCTTACAGTATTCTCCCTGTACACCAAGTCAGATCCGTAGGATAAATAAAGGGGGCATATAAGCAGACAATGAAAGCTCTTACACCTTGTTGTGCTGTGCTCACTTGAACAGGAAGGTAGCATGGCGGTACTTGTGTTGTCATCAAACTTTGTCATCAAAGTCTGGTATTCTCTGGATTTATGGTGCTTTCAAGACAACTGGGAATCATCAAAAACAAGGTCGAATCATGACGTCAGTGATCTTCAGGTCTAGAAAGAGACCCGAGTTCCCGACTTGGAATTCCGAGTTGGATGACCGTTCAAAACGTATTTTTCCAGTAAGAGCCCTTTTTGTTTTAGTTCCCAGTTGTCTTGAACTCACTGAAGTCTGAGATTTGCCTGTTCCGAGTTTCCAGGTGTTTTGACTGCGGCAGAAGTCATGCTGGATTGACAGCATGAATGTTTATCCTTTTAAGCTTGGAAAGGGGACCCTTAAACCAAGACTTAGACCACACACCCACTCTACTGAATAGCAGGCTAGAAATTGCTTTGCAACGCTTGCAGTTAGCCGCCACTGATTCCTTCCAAACCACTCATTGTTGAATTTGCGATTTCCAACATGTTGTGTAATGTTTATGAGCACAATACGTTTTATCTATAATTTCTCTTCCTATGACAAGGATTGAAAAGGATTTGCCAGTAGATTGTCAAGTTTATTCATGATGAGGACTTCTAGCTTGCTAGCTAAGGTATGATGTTGACATGATCAGTCCAATCAAACCTACTGTAGATATAACGTGATTTGATGTCATTTTATCTGTGGCCAATGACCTTGAACCTTCTTGAACGGGCACTTCTAATGTAACTCTATGGCAGCACCCAAGGTGCTTGAATTTTCGAGCTCTCCCTGTAGAGTTTGCGGTGACGTAGTGTCCCCATGAGTGACAGAACACTGAGCTAATCACGGCGCAACTAGAGAACATTACCAACTCCATATTTTCCACTGGCTGCCCCACCAGCACAGAAAGCACTGAACTAGGCTGAAACACCTTACTCAAGAAAGCAAAAAAGAGACCATGTTTGTATGCAGCTTTATTAACTAAATTATTATTATATATTGTTTGAAAACTGTTATGTGACACGTATTAATGTCAAAATAACATGCAAAACAAGCAACAACAAAAACATGTGAATATATATATATATATATATATATTTTTTAGCTCAACAGATGGGGCTCGAAACAGGGTCTTCCCCGCCTGCCCTGAATGATGGTTCGCCACTGAAATGATGATACACTGGTTGCAACAGTGTAGTTCCCACACTTGCGCCACTACAGCGGGAGCTGCTCACGTGACGCAAATATTGTCCTCCTATTTGTTTGCTTACGTGCCTCTACTGCCACACCTTCTTACTCGGAGAGATATATTAATCTGTTGCCCATTTGAGCTCCAGTCAGTTAGTTAGGAATACACATCTCCATAGGACTTTACGCATCTAGGCGTTTTAATGACTAACATGGAGGAGCAACGGTATCCGGTTAATATCCGACTGATTGGAGTAATGCACAAGGAGAAAAGCAAAGTATGGATACTTGATGCATGTAATACTACTGCTGCTGTTATGGGATATTTATCCAGATTTCTGCATGAGATGTTCAACTATTTTTTATGCCTGTTAATTCATCAGTTCCCGAAAATTGTTGAGTGCAATTAACTAAAACATTTATTTTGGAATTTGACAGCAATGATTTATACCAAAGATTTGATTGATATTTATAACTTTTTTTCAAATGTCCAGATGTACATGACATCGGTACTTTGGTCAGATCAGAATGACATCATTGTTTACAGAACCTTCAAGGACTTCAAGACACTTAATGTAAGTTACATCATCAACTACAATTCAAATTGTCTGATCTAATGTAGGCTACATAAATGCAAAATATAATATGGAGCCATGCTTTTCTTACTTATGCCAAACTTTTTATCCAAAACAGGAACAAATGAAGAAGAAATTCCCACCTGCGAACCCACTTAAAAAATCGGACAGAATTATTCCTAGATTTCGAGGTAGGCCTATGTTTTACTTTTAATATCATGTTGCCGGTTGATGTCCGTCATTTCTATCCTTTATATAACTAATAAGTCATTAATTAGTAATCGTCGTATATTCCTTCATCAGACTGGAGGATGAAGATAAACACAAAGAATAATGGTCCAAGCAAGTCGGTGGTCCAGCTCAAGTTTTTGGAGAAATACTGCAGCGAGCTCCTCAGTTGTGACCCGCGCGTCTCACAATGTCCTGAACTCATCCGGTACTTCCACCCCAAGGACCAAGATCTACAGCCAGAGTTTGCCAAGAATAGGTAGATTATAGTGAGCATTATGCACATTGCTTAGGGAATACCACTGTGTCCTGAGCATTACGCACGTTATTACGCACAAGTGGATCGACTTCAAATCCAGTGTCCCGTTATGTTTTGGTGATTTAATTCAGTACAATAAATAGTCATACATTTACAATGTGACTTCCTTCCTCAGTATCATGATCATGCCTTCAGAGGACTCCGCTGGACATGACAAGAGTGTCAACATTGGAAACGTTACGCAGCCGTTCGTAACAGAGGCATACCGGTGCATGGCACCCTATGAGACCAAAGACACCAAGAACCGTCCATTCAAAGTGGCCTTGGACGAAAACTTGGACGTGCTCATCAAAGACAAAGCAGGTGAGAGAACGTCTGCTGTGATTTGCCTTCCATAAAGTATAATGAACATGTATTTTCCTTTGTAATGAACATGTAAAATCGCATCACTTTTAATCTCTGCACGAATGTATTGATTCTGTGACATGTAATGGGTTTGAGAGAGCTGATCATAAATGTCCATCACCAGTCTAACCCCTCTCCCTCTGCTCCCAGGCTGGTGGCTGGTGGAGAATGAGGACAAGCGTATGGCCTGGTTCCCTGCTCCATACCTGGAGAAGGTAGAGGGGAATGAGGATGACGATAGTGACGAGTCCTATGGAGAAAGTAAGAGACCATCATCTCTTATCCCTGACACATATGTATTTATGTTTTCTATAGCCTGGGAGGGGATCATCAGGGAATCATCTGCAAAAATGTTCACATCAACAAATATATAAAACATTCACATATATAGCTGATGCACCAGCGTCAAGACATATACACTGCAAATACTGTGCATGTACTGCAAGGTGTGGACCACCACTGACAGTATATTGCCATATATTGATGTTGCACCTATCATAACATTCTGAATCGCCCACAAATAGGTGTGCTGTACAGTGCTGTCAGAAGCTACAAAGCCACAAATAGAGACGAGGTGTCTATGGACATTGGCTCAGTGGTGGAAGTCCTGCAGAAGTCTGACAATGGCTGGTGGCTGATCAGGTATGTTACTGAACAACACCTGTCTGACTAAACAGGAAGAATACAGTAGCTATAGCTGTAAAAGAGAAGCATGACTTCCAGACTGTCGGAACCATGGAATCAAAATGATTAGAACTCGTACTAATTCTATGGTCAGATGACAGAAAATGCATTGAGAGAACAGAAATTGAAAGGGAATTGAAAGTCATGGTGCAGACAGACATGCAGAGTATCATCGCCTGTCCATCAGATATCATGCGGAAACAACAACGCTGTAATTATCTCACTACATTACAAGTTATCATTAGTTGATTCTGAAGAACCCAATACCAGAGATAGCTGAGCCATTTTCTGCTCAATGCTCTTTTGAGACAACCTCTCAGCGTGTTCTGCCCCTATCATTAGAAAACAGTTGGTAGCTTCCCCTTGGAAGTTGACGTAACTGAATTACTTAGCTGTTATCTTTTCACTGAATCAAATCCAAAGATTTTCTTGACAGTGGCCGTGTCATTGAACAGAACAAGGATATGAAAAGAACAAGGATATGTCAATAACCTCATTTTGACAAAAATGCAGATATAACCGTCCAGACGTCAGTTCAACATCTAGTTTTGATTTACATTTGGTTGATTTGTCATCTAATGTGAATTCACCAAAAAATGGTTAAACGTTGGGTGAAAAAAATACAAAATTCCCTTATATTGACTTTTTTCAAATCCAATCAGTTTTCCATGTTGATTGAACGTCATCACATGGAATTACGTGGAAACAACACTGATTCAATCAGTTTTTGCCCAGTGGGTTATAATCTCAAATTCTCATTTTGTTTCTTACTGCATACCTTTTTACTTACTAAACAGTACGTTCAAAATAGTATGTAGTAAGATTAGTACACAGTATGCAGTTTAAGTAAGTAGTAGCCAAGCTAGATTTCGGACACGGCCATTGACTTGTCAATTTAAGTGAAAGCTAGACAGACAAATGTGTACAAAGGCCACAGACTTGTCGTCTATCATTACCTAGGGTAACATATTGTACCAAGGCTTTGACAACATTGTGATTTCTGATATGAAATCCAAACTCGTGTCAGTTTCCAATTTCTTCTTTCTCCTCTTGACAGATACAACGGCAAGAGCGGCTTCGTACCTGCCATGTACCTGCAGCCCTACAACAACCCCCGTGTCCGCCTGGCGGCTCTCAACCTGGTCCACAGCTCCAGCTCTGACCACACGCTGGCCGGACACTCCCACGAGCGCAGCCATTCCCAAGGCAACATCCTGCAGCTGCCCGGCTCCCAACCTTCCACGCCAAATCAGCTCAAGCCTACCGACAAGCTCAAGTCTCATTCTTTTAATGTTCTAACTGTGCCTCAGCCTAGCCCTTCACCTGTGATGGTCACCACCCCCGCCCCGACATACCCTAGCAAGGGCACTCCAATGCCTACTATCATGGTGGAGGTGGACGGGGAGGTGGATAGACGCAAGCGCAGCCTCGCCGGAAGCATGGGAAGCGAGGGCAGCATGGGAAGCGAGGGCAGTGACTTCAGCGACGACCTCAGTTCGTCATCCTGCAGCTCGTCACTCAACCTGAGCCGCGCCGACATGGACGAGCGTCTCCGGCGCGCCCGCACACCGCCGCCCATGGTGGCCGACCGCCTCAACCCCGACAGCGGCGTGTTGGAGGGGAGGATGGTCCACGGAAGATCTGACCCAAACCTGTTCAAGATGGCCCCAACCACCCCCAAGGTGCCCCCCAGGCCCAGGGCGCAGGAGATCCTGACACGCTGCACTACAGTCACGCGCAAGAACGCCTCCAAAGCCAAGCTGTCGCCAGCGCCTGCTGTGATACTGAGCCGCTAAATTGGAGCAGTGTTGACCCAAAATGGTGGTGGGTCGGTGGGTTGTGGCCAGGACATGTGGTGTATTGATGGGTTCCAGGAAGAATCCAAAGGCTTAAGCACAGAAAGTCACTGTACTAGAAGCCAGACTGTGGGACTTATCTGTTATGAAGTTACCTGAACATGATTACACTGTTTTAAAGTGTTTAACTGCCTTGGGGCTGGTCATGTAACCATGAGTTGTGATATGGGAGGAAGAATCATACATTACTGTAATACTCTGAGTCACATATTGAGTCTTTATTTTTTTAATGTGGAAGTTTACTTCTTGCTCTGTTCATCAGGCCTACTACTTCCATGCACCTGGAGATGGATACTGATAACTGCATTGTAAACATTATTTTAATGCTGTCTATTAATTCAGGATTTATTTTGTGGATGAACAAATATTACGGTTAGGGGTTTACTGTCATTTGTCTACATTCCTGTTTTAATGAATCATTTCTCTTCACTTAATGTGAAGTCAGGTCATATACTGGTATAATTAAAATATACACTTTTGTGAATAAACATTCAGTAGCAATTTAGATAGAAAAAAAATTACATTTTCTGTGATTGTCATGAATTAGTGTCTTCTATTAAATCCTAAAATGTGTTTTCATAGTTTCCACTGTATAGCCTTTTAATCTATGGATCTCTATTTTTCCATACTGGAAAACTGTTATTAGCAACTATGGTTGATTCCATATCATATTGTACTGCAAACTGCAACAAATTGTAATACATTATTATACTAAAATAACATATCTTGTACTGCAAAAAGCAATAAATTCTAATACTAAAATAACTTGTCTGCCTCTTTGAATGGAGAAAATATCCTGATTTAAACTCAACAGGATGTTGTGTGTGTGTGGCATACGCCACTGGTACAGATGACACTGGTTCCATCTCTTTTCATCCATAGCAAAGCACCCAATTTCTCTTTCTTGGAGTCACCATTTCTATCCACCGCTAGCTTACTATGAATTGTACTCTTACACTGTTAAAGCTCTCCCCGAGTCCACTGGTTTATACTGTTCGAGCTCTCCCTGAGTCCACTGGTTTATACTGTTCGAGCTCTCCCCGAGTCCACTGGTTTATACTGTTCGAGCTCTCCGAGTCCACTGGTTTATACTGTTCGAGCTCTCCCCGAATCCACTGGTTTATACTGTTCGAGCTCTCCGAGTCCACTGGTTTATACTGTTCGAGCTCTCCGAGTCCACTGGTTTATACCAGAGATCCCAGACTTTAATCAAATGTGACAGACAGATACACAGGGTGACAATATGCTGGACCAGTCTAATGTGGCAAAGGAATGAAGGCTTGACCTTTTCACCCTTTCCTGTGTCGTGGTTTATGCTCCTATGGGAATTTTATGTTAAATAAGTTAAGTTTAAACATACTCTTTTACATGAACATATTGGTTGATGTTTAAAATGAATACAAACTTATTAAAAAAAAGAGCACAATAAATACAAGGCATACATTTTATTCCAGATGCATTTGTAATCATGACAAACAAAATGTTTATGTGGAAGAGCAGGACTGCACAACAACATACAAATATAAAAATTCACAAGCACTGGTTTCTGTTGAAGAATGGGGAAGAAGTTACGGGTAGAGCCTCGACAATTCCTGACCTCTAGTAGCAGGCTTCCACTAGGTACCATTAGTAGGCTTCCAATAGCACCCAGAGTTTTTCCCGATGAGCTAACATGGTGAGGAAAAACTTGTGGCACTATTTATGAAAAATGACACGTTTTTCCAAAATGGCTGCCAGCCAGGCCTATTGACCTCAAAACCAGTTTATTATTAAAGGTCATTCAGGACCTGCTTCTCTGTCTGTCAGTGTCTATAAAGCCACACTGTTGCTCCAGGCAGTGGTCCATGCTGAAGGAGACTCCCGCAGGTTCACACTCAGGCATCCTTAGTGGGCTTGATGTCAGACAGTCTGCTATCAGCTGATGATTGCTTGGAGGGGTGGAAGGGACGCTGCAGACAGGAGGATCTTAGCCTCTGTTTGGTCTCCCCGGTCCTCCTCTCTTGAACTCTCCTCACTGCCAGAGTGATGGTTGCCATTTTCTTTTCCGTTCTGTCCATTTTCTTCCCTTTGTCCCCTGACTGAGGCTTTCCTGGTGATACTGACTTCATCATCATCATCATCATCATCATCATCATCCTCCTCCTCCATGTTGGCCGGGCAGTTGGTATCTTCCTCGAGACCACCATCCTCCTCCGCCTCTCCCTCATTCCATCTCTCCTCTCCATCCCCCTGTTCCTTAGTCCCATCTCCACCCTCACCTGGTCGCTTGTCAATCATGAACAGAGGGTGTGGCACCTGAAGAGAGGTGGTGTCCATCTCCTCATCCTGCGAGTCCATACTGTAAAAGGATATGACATCACACATCAGCAACAAACAACAAAGGAGGTCAAATATCCATATAATTCACGTGTCACACAGACCCATGTTTGCTCTGTCGTATTTCCTGAAGCTGGACTCTAGCTGGATTCTTATTGGGTCTTAAGACCATGTTGAAGAATTAGGCTCTGCTGCATACTTCCTGTCACATCATACATTAGGGTACTGCAGAAGACCTCTTTATGCTTAACCCATGAGAATGACTTTCTAGATAATGACTTCAAATAATCATTCTTCAAACCTGACCTACAGCCTCATTCTTCCAGACGTTTCAGTGTTGATTTACCATATTGGAATTTACTCTCCATGGTACAGTATGTGATTGAACAGCCTCTGATTGATCTCCTGCTGCTTCCAGTACCTGGTTATCGCTGTTAACATTCCTCAATAAGTTTGTTATTCATCATTACAGTGCTGACAAAGCTTATAAACGATGTCCCAAATGGCACCATATTCCCTATGTAGTGCACTACTTTAGACCAGAGCCCTAGTGAAAAGCAGTGCACTTGTATATAGGCAATAGGGTGCCATTTGGGAAGCAGCCATAGAGAGGGAATGTGGTTTCAGAATGAAGTCTACTACAGTACTTACAGTAAAAACCTCAGTTTGGTTACACAGGTATTGGTCTCAAACCACAGATATGTGAAAGTCATCTCTCTTGCCCAGATACATTCCTATGAACGACAACAGCCATTGTTCTAGACTCAGATTAGATCTAGAGCAACCTTCGCGTGGCATACTGTCAACGCTGATAGGTCGGATGACTGTGTCTTGCTACGAAATTACTTAGAAGGCTACAAGGAAACATGAAATCAAACAATTGAACATGTCTTTCACTTCAGAGAAGCGAATCCTAACAATTGCTTAAGTCGAATTTCCACTTCAGTCAAAGCAATGATATTGATGGAAGACTAAGTGAAACACACTTAAGTGTATGTTAGAATCTGTTTTAGGGCGAATCCTGTCATCGCTATCAATCCCTATTAAAATAAACTCGAAACAATGAAATGTGTTTTTTTATTCTGAATCTTTCTAAAAGCAATGTATTTGAAAAAACATTTGAAAGTCATTAGGCAAGGCTGTGTAGTGTTAGTATAAGCCCTGGATTGTGATTGGTGGGTGTTGTGTTTAAGGCCCTCCCCTGGTCACCCTCACCTGGCTGGAGCTCCTGTCACTCTCATCTTCTGCCACATGTAGTCCAGGAACATGGAGGCCTGCAGCAGACGGCCTATCCTTTGCATGTGCCTCTCTGCGGGGACGAAGTGTCAAATCAAACAAGGGAACTGTATCAACAAACACGTAAAGATGCGCACACACAATCAGCAGACACCATCACTAACACACACAATCAGCAGACACCATCACTAACACACACAATCAGCAGACAGCATCACTAACATACACAATCAGCATCACTAACATACACAATCAGCATCACTAACACACACAATCAGCGGACACCATCACTAACACACAATCAGCAGACACCATCACTAACACACACAAACACACAATCAGCAGACACCATCACTAACACACACAATCCGCAGACAGCATCACTAGCACACACAATCAGCAGACACCATCAATAACACACACAATCAGCAGACACCATCAATAACACACACAAACAGCAGACAGCATCACTAACACACACAAACACACAATCAGCAGACAGCATCACTAACACACACAATCAGCAGACAGCATCACTAACACACACAATCAGCAGACAGCATCACTAACACACACAATCAGCAGACAGCATCACTAACACACACAATCAGCAGACAGCATCACTAACACACACAATCAGCAGACAGCATCACTAACACACACAATCAGGAGACAGCATCACTAACACACACAATCAGGAGACAGCATCACTAACACACACAATCAGCAGACACCATCACTAACACACACAATCAGCAGACACCATCACTAACACACACAATCAGCAGACACCATCACTAACACACACAATCAGCAGACACCATCACTAACACACACAATCAGCAGACACCATCACTAACACACACAATCAGCAGACACCATCACTAACACACACAATCAGCAGACACCATCACTAACACACACAATCAGCAGACACCATCACTAACACACACAATCAGCAGACACCATCACTAACACACACAATCAGCAGACACCATCACTAACACACACAATCAGCGGACACTTTCTCTGGCATCAGTGGTTTGATTCCTTCACTATTATTCAGAAATTAAAACATCATACATCATCTGCATGGAGGTAGTTGTCACGTCTGGCATGAGTCTATACATCAATGTGACTAACACACACACCCCACCTCACCAGTGTAAGGTATGAGTCCCTCCAGGTGTGCGCGTGCTCCTTGGTACTGGAGCAGCTCTTCAGGGGAAAGGTGTGTGAGCATCACCTGGATCACAGCCTGGGCGTCCAGACAGCTCCGGGCGTTGGTGTTCCACACAGCACAGTAGCGCAGCATAGACTCTGGGGGGGAGGGGGGAGTAGAGAGAGTCAAGGTTAGGATCACACGGACCATTAACATACCAGGAACTTTATCACGGGCCATTACCATACACTGAGCTTTATCACAGGCCATTACCATACACAGAGCTTTATCACGGGCCCTTACCATACACAGAGCTTTATCACGGGCCCTTACCATACACAGAGCTTTATCACGGGCCCTTACCATACACAGAGCTTTATCACGGGCCCTTACCATACACAGAGCTTTATCACGGGCCCTTACCATACACAGAGCTTTATCACGGGCCCTTACCATACACAGAGCTTTATCACGGACCGTTACCATACACAGAGCTTTATCACGGGCCATTACCATACACAGAGCTTTATCACGGGCCCTTACCATACACAGAGCTTTATCACGGGCCCTTACCATACACAGAGCTTTATCACGGGCCCTTACCATACACAGAGCTTTATCACGGACCGTTACCATACACAGAGCTTTATCACGGGCCATTACCATGTGGCTCCATCACTATATTGAATACCCACCAAGCACAAAACGTTTTCAGAATGTTCTGCAACGTAGTAAAAACGTTTTTTTGGGGGCCAGCTTAGTATATCCCAATCCTTTCTGACCTCACCTTTCTGGTCCTGACGCAGCTTCAGCACAGTCTTCTCCAGCTGCTTAGCACCATCTTCCCCCTGGCGGATCGCTAGAGGCCACACAGGAAAGTCACGAGTTCACAGACAGTACACACAGAGTAACCCACATCAGATATAGAAGCCTATGATCCTGGCACACATAACCAGGGTCATGGTACACCATACATAACCTAAGTTCAATGGCCAGTCTATTAAAGACTTACATAACTGCAACTTTCCCTACAAACTGCATTACTTTTGACCAGAGCTCTATGGTGAGCAAAAGTAGTGCACTAGATAGTAAATAGGGTGCTATTTGGGATAAACATGGAACCCTAGTCTCTCCCATACAGTTATTTTAATGGATTTTAACACTAGAAGTGCCGAGGCAGTCATTTTAACTACATATGAATTTAAAATGTGTATATACATATGCCATTTTTAAAGCCATTACCCTTCAGTTCTTGACTTGTCCTAAATAAGTATTTTTAACACACGTATGTTATATGTTGTTAGAATTTCAATATGTTAAACAGAATGTGTTCTAAGTAGTTTTAAGAGGACATGTTGTTTTGGAGCTGCACTAGTGTGTTGACCATATACACATGATGTTCCCAACACCAAAATGCCTAAACACTGAGTACGTGAACACTCCTGTGTTTATAAACTGTACCTTCATTTAGCACAGAACCTGATCTCTCTCAGGCCATGTTCAATAGGCACGAGACGGAAGTAAACGGCCCGAGACGGAAGTAAACGGCCCGAGACGGAAGTAAACGGCCCGAGACGGAAGTAAACGGCCCGAGACGGAAGTAAACGGCCCTAGACGGAAGTAAACGGCCCGAGACGGAAGTAAACGGCCCGAGACGGGCTGGTACTATCGGAACTTGTAAAATAAGAAATCTAATTCTTGTTGTGCAACGTTTTGCCCTAATGAACACCACCCAGTCTCTCTCATCCATGATCAATACAAGGAATGTCTAAAACAAGTATGTTCCAATCTTCTTTGTTTTGATAAACAAACACCAAAGTGTACCTATGCACAACTATCTATGTTTTGGCTCAGAAGAAGGTCAATGTAGGGAACATAAAGGCCTGGAATGTGGGTAGAGTGATTTATTTGCTCCATTTAGTCTATTTGCCTCGAAGGCCTTGGTGTCAGACTGTCAGAGGACCTGTCTGTATGCAGGTCACGTCATCCATTAACTTAATGACAGAGAGGTTTAGAGAGTCTGAACTGGTTACTGAGTAATGTTGCTCTAAGTAGTCCTCGTTATGTAGAGTTCCCACAGGTCTAGTCTACACTAGTGCCTGGAGGACTGAGGGAGTACTACAGAGGAAACAGTAGGATAATAGGTAGTGACAGGGTGGAAGGTGAGTGACAACATTAGCAATGTGGAACCCAGCAGCTATTTCTGGAGATGTGAGGAAGAATCTGGATGATCAACATGCTGTATGTACAGTGTGGAGAAAACATGTGAGAGACTAGAGACAGAGGGTAGAGAAATGTACCTTTGATGACGTGGAGCACGGTGTGTGTGTGGATGTGTAGTAGGATATAGAAGAAGCGAGAGAGGACAGAACTATACCTTTAATGACTTTGAGCACAGTGTGTGGCTGGTCCAGGGAGATGGCCAGGCCCAGAGCCTTCAGGTACTTCTTCTCATGAAGCAGGTTAGACAGCTCCTGTTTCCTGCACAACACAACAACACACCACTACATCTGAAAGTAGAAAAAAAACGGGTCTGCGTTCATTACGCACAAAACAGGACTGGGACAGTGAGGGACCACCTGGATCTGTCCAATAAGAAACGCACATCTTTGTTTCCCATTGCAAAACGTCTTAAAACGTTACCGTGCCCTAATAAACACAACCCAGAAAAGACGCACAAACACGCGCATGCAACTCCTATGGTCATTGTCATATTATTTCTCTCTCTGGCATCAGTGGTTTGATTCCTTCACTATTATTCAGAAATTAAAACATCATACATCATCTGCAAAGAGGTCAGTCCATAGGAGTTGCTGTCTTCTCCTAAATGTTAAGGAATCAGATGAAGTGGCAGCGACGTTCAGAAACAAGATATATTACACGCTCATCGTCACACACCAGCTCTTTATTTAGCCGGAGGCTGTTTCCTTAAGACAGAGGTAGAATTTCTGCAGCCATTAGCTCAGCTGGGTGGTCCATGCACAGAGGTACACTATAGTGTATGAGAAACCAGTGGTTGGTGGACAGTCTTATCAATCCCCGTGGTTATCCTTACATATGGTTCCAGACAACAGGTCGTGACTTTTAAAAGGAACACTAACAGGTGGACCAAAGGAAGACAACATTTCTATGCCTGGACCTCCACCACTCCGTGTGTGTGTGTGTGAGATTAGAAGTATGTAAATAGGACATGTTATCCACCTGGACTTCTGACCTCTAGTGTGGTTAGGCAGTGGGCAAACATTGGTCTAACAAACCCTTGATCTGTAGATATTGATCAGCTGTTGGAAGAAAGAAAGTGGGTCATAGTGGTTAAACTCAGAATACTAACCCCCTCACCAACCACAATCCTAAACTAAACCACTGACCCTAGTTTAACCACTGACCCTAAAGTGAACCGCTGATACTAAAATTAACCAATGACCCTAGTTTAACCACTGACCCTAAAGTGAAATGCTGACACTAAAATTAACCATTGACCCTAGTTTAACCACTGACCCTAAAGTGAAATGCTGACACTAAAATTAACCATTGACCCTAGTTTAACCACTGACACTAAAATTGACCATTGACCCTAAAGTGAAATGCTGACACTAAAATTAACCATTGACCCTAGTTTAACCACGGACACTAAAATTGACCATTGACCCTAAAGTGAAATGCTGACACTAAAATTAACCATTGACCCTAGTTTAACCACGGACACTAAAATTGACCATTGACCCTAAAGTGAAATGCTGACACTAAAATTAACCATTGACCCTAGTTTAACCACTGACCCTAAAGTGAAATGCTGACACTAAATTAACCATTGACCCTAGTTTAACCACTGACCCTAAAGTGAAATGCTGACACTAAAATTAACCATTGACCCTAGTTTAACCACTGACCCTAAACTGACCACTGAAAGTAAACCAAATTCCAGTTCCAAATTGTCCTCATTGAAAAGCATTGAATAATTGGAATTTCAGTGCATTTGCTGAACCACCTACATTTAAAACCTATATGCACTGTATGTCCCAAGCAGAAAATCAAACCCTCAACCTTTGTCTATCAGCACAATGCTCCAACCAACTGAACCATCTGTACTAAAGGATGTTTTAATGCCCAGTTGATATCTGTATCGAAGGTGAAGGATGTTTAATGCCCAGTTGATATCTGTATCGAAGGTGAAGGATGTTTTAATGCCCAGTTGATATCTGTATCGAAGGTGAAGGATGTTTTAATGCCCAGTTGATATCTGTATCGAAGGCTGAAGGATGTTTTAATGCCCAGTTGATATCTGTATCGAAGGTGAAGGATGTTTTAATGCCCAGTTGATATCTGTATCGAAGGTGAAGGATGTTTTAATGCCCAGTTGATATCTGTATCGAAGGTGAAGGATGTTTTAATGCCCAGTTGATATCTGTATCGAAGGTGAAGGATGTTTTAATGCCCAGTTGATATCTGTATCGAAGGTGAAGGATGTTTAATGCCCAGTTGATATCTGTATCGAAGGTGAAGGATGTTTTAATGCCCAGTTGATATCTGTATCGAAGGTGAACTCACTTGAGTATCTGGTCTTCCTGCTTCGCCTGCTCCTCTGCCTGCTCCACCTCGGTCACGTCCTACAGGGGTAAGGCACACACAATACATTTATCATGTCACTCATTCAATTGATACAACAACATAACTGTCTGGCTAAGTAACAGTTCTAGATTTGCCATACAAATATACCCCCAGTTTTAAAGACATATAGCATCTAGTTTAAAACTTAACCTGAATCACTAGAAGATCTAGGATGGGTGTGACAATAGTTGGAATAGTTGGAGTACCAAGACACTCACTAAGCTAATTTACATTAACTCAGTATTCACACCTTTCATGAATCCTTTTCATAAAGATCTGAAACGCAATGGATATCACAGCCAAGTTCAAAATCCAGTCTGGTGTCATTTCTGAATCGTTCTTGGCATGAAGTGGCACACGAGGCGTTGCCTGGTTTCATTAGCTTCGAGGAACACTTATGTAACAGGCTGAATTCCCATCTTTCATAATACAGGCAGGTATGCAGCATACAAAACAATGGGTGACCATCTCCATGACTACTTTTTACCACTGCATCCTGG
Organism: Oncorhynchus kisutch; assembly: GCF_002021735.2. Classification (NCBI taxonomy): domain Eukaryota; kingdom Metazoa; phylum Chordata; class Actinopteri; order Salmoniformes; family Salmonidae; genus Oncorhynchus; species Oncorhynchus kisutch. The sequence continues at coordinate 45,368 of NW_022262813.1, forward strand.
CAGATGGAGGTGTTATATAGACCGCATGAAGACCTTTATTTACCACTGCACCCTGGCAGATGGAGGTGTTATATAGACCGCATGAAGACCTTTATTTACCACTGCACCCTGGCAGATGGAGGTGTTATATAGACCGCATGAAGACCTGTATTTACCACTGCACCCTGGCAGATGGAGGTGTTATATAGACCGCATGAAGACCTTTATTTACCACTGCACCCTGGCAGATGGAGGTGTTATATAGACCGCATGAAGACCTTTATTTACCACTGCACCCTGGCAGATGGAGGTGTTATATAGACCGCATGAAGACCTTTATTTACCACTGCATCCTGGCAGATGGAGGTGTTATATAGACCGCGTGAAGACCTTTATTTACCACTGCATCCTGGCAGATGGAGGTGTTATATAGACCGCGTGAAGACCTTTATTTACCACTGCACCCTGGCAGATGGAGGTGTTATATAGACCGCATGAAGACCTTTATTTACCACTGCACCCTGGCAGATGGAGGTGTTATATAGACCGCATGAAGACCTTTATTTACCACTGCACCCTGGCAGATGGAGGTGTTATATAGACCGCATGAAGACCTTTATTTACCACTGCACCCTGGCAGATGGAGGTGTTATATAGACCGCATGAAGACCTTTATTTACCACTGCATCCTGGCAGATGGAGGTGTTATATAGACCGCGTGAAGACCTTTATTTACCACTGCATCCTGGCAGATGGAGGTGTTATATAGACCGCGTGAAGACCTTTATTTACCACTGCACCCTGGCAGATGGAGGTGTTATATAGACCGCATGAAGACCTTTATTTACCACTGCACCCTGGCAGATGGAGGTGTTATATAGACCGCATGAAGACCTTTATTTACCACTGCACCCTGGCAGATGGAGGTGTTATATAGACCGCATGAAGACCTTTATTTACCACTGCACCCTGGCAGATGGAGGTGTTATATAGACCGCATGAAGACCTGTATTTACCACTGCACCCTGGCAGATGGAGGTGTTATATAGACCGCATGAAGACCTGTATTTACCACTGCACCCTGGCAGATGGAGGTGTTATATAGACCGCATGAAGACCTGTATTTACCACTGCACCCTGGCAGATGGAGGTGTTATATAGACCGCATGAAGACCTTTATTTACCACTGCACCCTGGCAGATGGAGGTGTTATATAGACCGCGTGAAGACCTTTATTTACCACTGCACCCTGGCAGATGGAGGTGTTATATAGACCGCATGAAGACCTTTATTTACCACTGCATCCTGGCAGATGGAGGTGTTATATAGACCGCATGAAGACCTTTATTTACCACTGCATCCTGGCAGATGGAGGTGTTATATAGACCGCATGAAGACCTTTATTTACCACTGCACCCTGGCAGATGGAGGTGTTATATAGACCGCATGAAGACCTTTATTTACCACTGCACCCTGGCAGATGGAGGTGTTATATAGACCGCATGAAGACCTTTATTTACCACTGCACCCTGGCAGATGGAGGTGTTATATAGACCGCATGAAGACCTTTATTTACCACTGCATCCTGGCAGATGGAGGTGTTATATAGACCGCATGAAGACCTTTATTTACCACTGCATCCTGGCAGATGGAGGTGTTATATAGACCGCATGAAGACCTTTATTTACCACTGCACCCTGGCAGATGGAGGTGTTATATAGACCGCATGAAGACCTTTATTTACCACTGCATCCTGGCAGATGGAGGTGTTATATAGACCGCATGAAGACCTTTATTTACCACTGCACCCTGGCAGATGGAGGTGTTATATAGACCGCATGAAGACCTTTATGCAGAGGTCCCTCACGTGCACACAAACACGTGCTTGCACACACACGTGCCAACTCCTATGGTCATTGTCATATTTTTTTTCTATTTTTCTCTCTGGCATCAGTGGTTTGATTCCTTCACTATTACTATTAGAAATTAAAACATCATAAATCGTCTGCAGAGTTAGCGGTCACGTCTGGAGTTACTATGACAATAGGAGTTGTCTTCTCCTAAACATCAAGGAATCAGATGAAGTGGCTGTAACATACAGCACATGATACAGTACAGTCATTGCCACATCAGCTTTTCACTTGATGTTTCCTTAAGGTACAATATCTGTAGAATAACCACAGCCATGAGGTCAGCTGGGTGGCAATGCTTCCAAATCATCATCATGAAACCTGTCACCAATGCCTAGGGGAGTTATACCTGGAAATGACATGGTACTCACTGAGGTTAACAGGAAGTAATGCAATGGTATGAGCTCTTTCCATGACATAGACTGAAGTGAAGGTTAGTGTTTGATAAGATTAAAGACTCTCTCGGGGAACCACTTCACTCCCTGCTGGCTTCAATGCTTCCTCTCTCTGTGCCTCTCCTTTTCCCCCTTCATTACAGCCTGACTCACCACCGTCTCACTACAAAGAACATTTATTTTGTTATGAGATCTTATAGTAGCCAATCTTTTGATTATAGCTAGGTTCATTTCAGTCAACTACTCCTGCTGGGGGTCAGGCTCTGTTCAACGTTAGCTTCTAACTTCATCCTTCTAGCCGGCTAGCTACCGGGCTAATAACCAGAGCCCTTACCAGGCTAGACATCTCACTGAAGTATCAGCGACTATTTACCAGTTGTACACTCATGCTCTGAGAGGCAGGGAGGGGTTGTTTGGTGGGTGTCTGTTGACACGGCAGGAGTTGAGGGAGGTTAAAATCATTTCCACTGTCAGCAGAGTCTCTCCGCTACATGCCACTGTAGGTCTGGGCTGAGGTAGTTGATTTCACCTCTCGGCCCATGCTATGTCGTGGGTAGTGTTTCCCGTTGGACAGAGTAGTGAATGAATGCACTGCTAACAAGGCAAATCTGGGGGAGCAGGCGAACATAACGAGCATGATGAATCATTCATGATTCCAGTCATTCTCCCGATAATTACATTTTTAAAAAGGTTATCAAACGCTATTTCACAAATAAAAAGGTGCGTAAACAGTGTTTACCCTCCACTACATCCCTGGTTGGATTGTTTACCCTCCACTACATGCCTGGTTGGATTGTTTACCCTCCACTACATGCCTGGTTGGATCTAGCAAAACACAGTCAATATCTTGCCAGGCAGGATCGAATCTACATTTCCCGGCATTTTAGCTATGTGACGTTTGGTGGCGTCTAATCAGTCAGCTCTGTACCGGCCTGGCTAAGTGGCAGTGTTCATTTGACCTTTATTTAACTAGGCAAGTCAGTTAAGGACAAATTCTTATTTTCAATGACGGCCTAGGAACAGTGGGTTAACTGCCTTTTTCAGGGGCTAACAGAGTTTAACCTTGTCAGCTCAGGGATTTGATCTTGCAACCTTTCGGTTACTGGCCCAACGCTCTAACCACTAGGCTACCTGCCGCCCAGTGTGGGTGGAATGAGAGAGCTCACCTGGCAACTAGAGCACGAGACAGGGATGGAAATAAAACTCGGTAGTCTGCCTGGAAATTAATTTGCAAGACCAATACATTTTTCATATTTCATCATTTTCTGTTCTCCTTTCAGTACCAACTTGAGAAAATGTCATATTTTCAAGGTATTCCAGTACTTCAATTTCAGAGTGCCAAATTCATGTACTTTAAGCACCTTGTGTGAACCTTGTTGGACTCAGCCAGGACACAGGAAATGGAGCTGGCAATGCTCCTATCACAGGTTTTTATAGGGGCAATACAGCTGGTTATCTACTAATTTACAGGTTAAGAGTCTGACTAATAGCATTTCTAGTAATTATATTTCTATGGTGTCGGTATAGGCAGATACGTCTCATTCTAAGGCCTCCTCCCTCATGGATCTACCCCAGGCAGATACGTCTCATTCTAAGGCCTTGTCCCTCATGGATCTACCCCAGGCAGATACGTCTCATTCTAAGGCCTCATCCCTCATGGATCTACCCCAGGCAGATAAGTGTCATTCTAAGGCCTTGTCCCTCATGGATCTACCCCAGGCAGATAAGTGTCATTCTAAGGCCTTGTCCCTCATGGATCTACCCCAGGCAGATACGTCTCATTCTAAGGCCTTGTCCCTCATGGATCTACCCCAGGCAGATACGTCTCATTCTAAGGCCTTGTCCCTCATGGATCTACCCCAGGCAGATACGTCTCATTCTAAGGCCTTGTCCCTCATGGATCTACCCCAGGCAGATAAGTGTCATTCTAAGGTGTTGGTGGGAGACTTTGAAGCACTTTGTGACAACTGCTGATGAAAAAAGGGCTTTTGAAATAGATTTGACTGACTGACTGACTGGTTGGTGGATTAATTGACTTACAGTATATGTACTATATTAACCAGGTCATAATGTGGTTTCCAACTGGACAAGCTTTACATGCATTTCTAATTATTCAAACTCAAGGGCCAGTACTGACCGTCCACACAGTGATGTTGGAGTCGGCCGAGGCGGTGACAACGCGGTCGTCCTTCCTGGTGGCGTGGAGGCCCCACACCTTGTCCTGGTGGGCATCCAGCGTCTTTACACACTCGTTGGTCTTGATGGTCCACAGCTTGACCAGCCCATCTGACCCACTGGAGAGAGAGAGAGACAGAGAGGAGGGAAGAGACAGAGAGGAGGGAAGAGACAGAGAGGAGGGAAGAGACAGAGAGGAGGGAAGAGACAGAGAGGAGGGAAGAGACAGAGAGGAGGGAAGAGACAGAGAGGAGGGAAGAGACAGAGAGGAGGGAAGAGACAGAGAGGAGGGAAGAGACAGAGACAGAGAGGAGGGAAGAGACAGAGAGAGAGGAGGGAAGAGAGATGGGCAGAGAGGAAAAAAGGGAAAGAGAGCGAGAGAGGTGAGCAGAGCGAGAGAGGGGCGAGCAGAGGGGGAGAGGGGCGAGCAGAGCGAGAGAGGGGCGAGCAGAGGGGGAGAGGGGCGAGCAGAGCGAGAGAGGGGCGAGCAGAGGGGGAGAGGGGCGAGCAGAGCGAGAGAGGGGCGAGCAGAGCGAGAGAGGGGCGAGCAGAGGGGGAGAGGGGCGAGCAGGGGGAGAGAAAGAGAGACTCAAAAGATTGAGAGGGTGGGAGAGAGATGTGGTTTAAGGGAAAAACAGTATAACCAACACTTGGGATGTGATATTGGCATGCTACCATGAGAAAGAAGGATAAAAAAAACACAAAATAGTGTGTGTCGTACCTTGTGAGTAGCTGAGTCCCTCTGCTCACAAAGATGAGCTTCAGCACAGAGGCATCGTGGCCTTCAAACGTCTACAAGACACAACATGTCACTTCAGTTTCACCGTCAGAGAATGCCCAGATATAACTTCAATTGCTTCCACTAGGGCACGTATTCAAAATGCGTCAGTGAGTAGGAGTGCTGATCTGAGATCAGGTCCTCACTGTCCATATCTTATTCATTACGAGCTAAAAGGCAAACCTGATCCAAGATCAGCACCATGAATACGGGCCCACGCCGCACGTGCACTTTGAGCAGGTTGGCATTTATTGTGATTGACTCATGTACTTGGCAGCTCTGCGGGGTAGTCACTAGCTGGCACTGACACAGACAAATCAGATTTTAAACATAACCTTTTTACAATATAGCCCATTTTTACTTTTGCCGCTGGCCCATCTAGCGGAAATCGCTCTGTTCTGCCTCCAGGACAAGACGGATGACAATAAACGTCAACCTGCGAACTTTGAGGCCATTCATTTGTGACAGAGCAAAAGGCTATATTGGATTTCCGGTGAGAGGTTCATTAAAAAGACTAGCGGTTGTTTTAGATAACATTTGAGGATACTGTACATAACAAACCAAGGCACGTCATTTCATCAGGTTCTGTTGTTCCTGTGTTCCAGAACAGTTCCATACAGGAGACCATGACTGTTCAAAGAAAGAGTCACCCACAAAGGGCAGAAAGGATATCGTGGGAGGTTGAACAAGTTGAACACAACCTCCCTCCATGAGCCATTATATTAGTGCATAAAGCTACTATGTGGTGATAACGTCATCGACTAACAATTGTCACGATCACTCACAACTAACATTCAATACACATTTCATTTGGTTTTAAATGGTTTGACGAGTGTTCGGGAGTGCCAAGGTAGTGGAGGAACTAAAATGGGGATAATTATCTCATACCTACTGTACGAGGGAAATGAGCAATTGATGAGCAACATTAAAACATGTCAATTCATACAAATAAAATAATTACAAACACACACACACACACACACACACGCAAACTAGCAATCATACACGCAAACTAGCAATCATACACGCAAACTAGCAATCATACACGCAAACTAGCAATCATACACGCAAACTAGCAATCATACACGCAAACTAGCAATCATACACGCAAACTAGCAATCATACACGCAAACTAGCAATCATACACGCAAACTAGCAATCATACACGCACACCGCTACCTCCACCCTCACCACCCCTCACCCACCTTGAGGCAGCTGAAGTCGTGGAGGCTCCAGAGCTTGACAGAGCCGTCGGCTGAGGAGGATGCCAGCACCTGGTCCATGGGAGAGAACTGGACACACCAGACCCCCCGGCGGTGGCCCCGGAACACCCCCAGGAGGGCCAGGTCAGCCCCGGGGGCCCCCAGGGACCAGAGCTTGGCCAGGCGGTCCTGGGAACCAGACACCAAGAGCTTGTCGTTGGGGGACACTGCCACGCTGTTCACATCCTGGGGCGGGAGGGGGAGAGACAGAATGAGAGAGATGGAAGGTTATGGGGTCAGTGTGACAGAGCAGGGATGAAAACAAAGGGGAAATTACAAAGTGACAGATGACAAATAGAAAGTGGGGTTAAAAGAAGTAGAGAGGGGTTGGAGAGGAAGAGGGTGGGCAGGGGGAGAGGATGGGGAATAGGAGGGTGAGAGACAGGGAGGAACAAGACCCACCAAACACATAGTCCTTACTTCCTTCTCAAGTATACATTTCACAGAACAGGCACCCACGTTATACATAGAAACCTCAAACCATCTGTGTTGTGAGTGCATTTGTATGACAACAATAGTTCATACAGACAAAGGAGCCCACAACAGGGGACTTTGACTTCCTTATGAGGAAAGCCTTATATATATTCCCATCACAGTGAACAAATCAAGCACCTGAGTCACCAGACAAACAGTCTTATCACTACAGCGTATCTGTCTGTTTACCGACCAGTATGGTGCACCTGTGGACGTGCTTCTAGACACGTGTTACTGTGTGCACATGCTTGTGTGTCCTTGTGTTTGTGCGTGTGGGTATTTGTCTGTACAGGTATATGTCCTTGTGTACATGCTTGAATGAATGCATGTATGTATGTATGTATGTATGTATGTATGTATGCGTGTACAGTTGAAGTCGGAAGTTTACATATACTTAGATTGGAGTCATTAAAACTTGTTTTTCAACCACTCCACAAATTTCTTGTCAACAAACTATAGTTTTGGCAAGTCGGTTAGGACATCTACTTTGTGCATGACACAAGTAAATTTTCCAACAATTGTTGAGACAGATTATTTCACTGTATCCCAATTCCAGTGGGTCAGAAGTTTACATACACTACGTTGACTGTGTCTTTAAACAGCTTAGACAATTCCAGAAAATTATGTCATGGCTTTAGAAGCTTCTGATAGGCTAATTGACATCATTTGAGTCAATTGGAGGTGTACCTGTGGATGTATTTTAAGGCCTATCTTCAAACTCAGTGCCTCTTTGCTTGACATTATGAGAAGATCATAAGAAATCAGCCTAGACCTCAGAAAAACAATTGAAAACCTCCAAGTCTGGTTCATCCTTGGGAGCAATTTCCAAAAGCCTGAAGGTACCACGTTCATCTGTACAAACAATAGTACGCAAGTATAAACACCATGGGACCACGCAGCCATCATACCGCTCAGGAAAGAGACGCGTTCTGTCTCCTAGAGATGAATGTACTTTGGTGCGAAAAGTGCAAACAATCCCAGAACAACAGCAAAGGAACTTGTGAAGATGCTGGAGGAAACAGGTACAAAAGTATCTATATCCACAGTCAAATGAGTCCTATATCAACATAACCTGAAAGGCCACTCAGCAAGGAAGAAGCCACTGCTCCAAAACCACCATAAAAAAGGTAGACTACGGTTTGCAACTGCACATGGGGACAAACATCATACTTTTTGGAGAAATGTCCTCTGGTCTGATGAAACAAAAATAGAACTGTTTAGCCATAATGACCATTGTTATGTTTGGAGGAAAAAGGGGGAGGCTTGCAAGCCGAAGAACACCATCCCAACCGTGAAGCACGGGGGTGGCAGCATCATGTTATGGGGGTGCTTTGTTGCAGGAGGGACTGGTGCACTTCACAAAATAGATGGCATCATGAGGGAGGGAAATGATGTGGATATATTGAAGCAACATTTGCTTGGTCGCAAATGGGTCTTCCAATTGGCAAATGACCCCAAGCATACTTCCAAAGTTGTAGCAAAATGGCTTAAAAGACAACAAAGTCAAAGTATTGGAGTGGCCATCACAAAGCCCTGACCTCAATACTATAGAAAATTTGTGGGCAGAACTGAAAAAGTATGTGCCAGCAGGGAGGCCTACAAACATGATTCAGTTACACCAGCTCTGTCAGGAGGAATGGGCCAACATTCACCAAACTTATTGTGGGAAGCTTGTGGAAGGCTACCCAAAACATTTGACCCAAGTTAAACAATTTAAAGGCAATACACTCAATTAGTATTTGGTAGCATGTAAACTTCTGACCCATTGGGAATGTGATGAAAGAAATAAAAGCTCAAATAAATCACTCTACTATTATTCTGACATTTCACATTCTTAAAATAAAGTGGTGATCCTATCTGACCTAAGACAGGGAATTTTTACTAGGTATGAATGTCAGGAATTGTGAAAAACTGAGTTTAAATGTATTAGGCGAAGGTGTATGTAAACTTCCGACTTCAACTGTATGTATAATGCTTGAATGTATATGTGCGCGCGCATGTCATACTTTGTCGTGTGCCTTCTCTGTGACCCGGGCGGTCAGCTGGAACATGTCACCGTCTGTTTCCGGGATGGTCTCTGGGAGATCCCACACCTTGATGGTACAGTCCTGACTACCAGACACCACAAACGACTCCTTCATCCTGAAAGAAAGAGAGAGAGAGAGAAAGACCGATGTAGGATAAGAAAGAAGGATCAGAACGTGCACAAGCAAGAGTGTATGGATGATTAACACATTGGATATTGGCATTCCCAATATAGGAGAAACGTGCATCCACTGTGGGCCTCCAGGGTCAGAACTGAGGAGACCCTGGTGTGTAGTGGTTTACCTGGAGCAGGTGATGGAGCCCACAGCGTTAGCATGGCTGCAGCCCTGGGCCACACAAGACACCTGGCCACTGTCTGGATCCTGTCTCCACACACGCACTGACTTATCCTGGGGGGAAAGAAAGTACAAAATATATTATATGTGAGAGAGAAAGCGAGAGAGAGGGAGAGGACACGGACTTATCCTGTACAGAGAGAGAGGGGACTCTGGTTAGAGGGAGTGTGTGTATTATGTGTGTGTTTGTGCTGTTTTGCCAACTGGCATCAGTGGTTTGATTCCATCACTATTATACAAAAATTAAAACATCATACATCATCTGCACAGAGGTCATTGTCACATTTGGCATAACTATGACCATTGGAGTTGGCAAAAAGGCACAAACAGATCTGGGACCAGGCTAGGGTTCAATAGTATTGATTAGATGATACTGGTTAGTAGAGTGTGTGTGTAGGTATGCATGAAGGTGTTTGTGTACATGTGGATTTCATCCTACTGTGTACGTGAGGATTCCATTCGTAAATGAGGAATGGTGAACATTCCTGATGAAACAAGGAAACCGTCAAGCTGTAGCCTCACCTTTGCACAGCTCACAAACAGGGACCCTTTCTTGAACACGTCGAGTGACAGGACGGTATCTGTGGAGGAGAAAGGAAAGGTCAACCCTTCTGAAAGGTCGAGCCAGGTGATAAAAGAGCAACTCTCAACGTCAGTCAAACCAGACCGACCAGTTACCAAGCTATCACGGTCTCTAATCCTGAATGGCAGAAACTCTGTCTGACTGCTCAGTTTATCAGGTTTCTTAAGCATCTTGTAAATACCTTCACAGCTACAATTTAATTAGAATCCCTCCAATCGCCATGGTTTAGAAAGACTTCCATGGTTCACATACTGTGTATGTTGCATGCTTTCAGGGTGTAGATATTCTACAGACCGGCTGCAGGGTGTAGATATTCTACAGACCGGCTGTAGATATTCTACAGACCCGCTGCAGGGTGTAGATATTCTACAGACCCGCTGCAGGGTGTAGATATTCTACAGACCCGCTGCAAGGTGTAGATATTCTACAGACCCGCTGCAGGGTGTAGATATTCTACAGACCCGCTGCAGGGTGTAGATATTCTACAGACCCGCTGCAGGGTGTAGATATTCTACAGACCCGCTGCAGGGTGTAGATATTCTACAGACCCGCTGCAGGGTGTAGATATTCTACAGACCCACTGCAATGCTGCAAGGTGCCGTTTGGGGATCAGTGTTTCACACAGCAACTCTGCCTCCTGCTGGTCAATCTTCAGAACTTCTATTCAGTGATATACTAGATCATTTGGGTGAAATATTAACTATATGTTGTTGGCATTAATGTTACAACTGGGCTAAAGGGAGCTGCCAGATTCAAAAGAAAAGAACCAGACACTTATTCTGAGAACGTTTATTCTCAGTTTCTAACATTTTAAAAATGTGAATTAGGTTTCCATTCCATCTTCCTACCTGGTGACCACCCCATACAGACAAGCAGAGAGGTGCTGCCCTCTGTTGGTCAGAGGACTCACCTGTGTGTCCGTAGAGGATCTTACAGCTGCTGGTGGCCAGGTCAAACACCTTGAGCTGGGAGCTGTTGGTCGCCACGACAATGTGAGTGTCACCCTTGCCCAGAAACTTCACATCCAGGACCTCATCGTTGAAGCCAACAAACTGGAGGTGGAGAGAGAATATTAGAGAATAACACCAGCAACACAAAATCAAGGCTCTTGATCAAAATAAACGATTGGTAATGTTATCAGTGACCCTCCTGTTGCTGTGTGGTGGAGGGCAGCTGGTAGAAACCTTGTTAACAGTGACCCACGTGTTGCTGTGTGGTGAAGGAGGGCAGCTGGCAGAGACCTTGTTAACAGTGACCCACGTGTTGCTGTGTGGTGAAGGAGGGCAGCTGGCAGAGACCTTGTTAACAGTGACCCACGTGTTGCTGTGTGGTGGAGGGCAGCTGGTAGAGACCTTGTTATCGGTGACCCTCCTGTTGCTGTGTGGTGAAGGAGGGCAGCTGGCAGAGACCTTGTTAACAGTGACCCTCCTGTTGCTGTGTGGTGAAGGAGGGCAGCTGGCAGAGACCTTGTTATCAGTGACACTCCTGTTGCTGTGTGGTGAAGGAGGGCAGCTGGTAGAGACCTTGTTATCGGTGACCCTCCTGTTGCTGTGTGGTGAAGGAGGGCAGCTGGCAGAGACCTTGTTAACAGTGACCCTCCTGTTGCTGTGTGGTGGAGGGCAGCTGGTAGAGACCTTGTTATCAGTGACCCACGTGTTGCTGTGTGGTGAAGGAGGGCAGCTGGCAGAGACCTTGTTAACAGTGACACTCCTGTTGCTGTGTGGTGGAGGGCAGCTGGTAGAGACCTTGTTATCAGTGACACTCCTGTTGCTGTGTGGTGAAGGAGGGCAGCTGGTAGAGACCTTGTTATCAGTGACACTCCTGTTGCTGTGTGGTGGAGGGCAGCTGGTAGAGACCTTGTTATCAGTGACCCACGTGTTGCTGTGTGGTGAAGGAGGGCAGCTGGTAGAGACCTTGTTATCGGTGACCCTCCTGTTGCTGTGTGGTGAAGGAGGGCAGCTGGTAGAGACCTTGTTATCAGTGACACTCCTGTTGCTGTGTGGTGAAGGAGGGCAGCTGGCAGAGACCTTGTTAACAGTGACCCACGTGTTGCTGTGTGGTGAAGGAGGGCAGCTGGTAGAGACCTTGTTATCGGTGACCCTCCTGTTGCTGTGTGGTGAAGGAGGGCAGCTGGTAGAGACCTTGTTATCAGTGACCCTCCTGTTGCTGTGTGGTGAAGGAGGGCAGCTGGCAGAGACCTTGTTAACAGTGACCCACGTGTTGCTGTGTGGTGAAGGAGGGCAGCTGGTAGAGACCTTGTTATCGGTGACCCTCCTGTTGCTGTGTGGTGAAGGAGGGCAGCTGGTAGAGACCTTGTTATCAGTGACCCTCCTGTTGCTGTGTGGTGAAGGAGGGCAGCTGGCAGAGACCTTGTTAACAGTGACCCACGTGTTGCTGTGTGGTGAAGGAGGGCAGCTGGTAGAGACCTTGTTAACAGTGACCCTCCTGTTGCTGTGTGGTGAAGGAGGGCAGCTGGTAGAGACCTTGTTATCGGTGACCCTCCTGTTGCTGTGTGGTGAAGGAGGGCAGCTGGTAGAGACCTTGTTATCGGTGACCCTCCTGTTGCTGTGTGGTGAAGGAGGGCAGCTGGTAGAGACCTTGTTATCAGTGACCCTCCTGTTGCTGTGTGGTGAAGGAGGGCAGCTGGCAGAGACCTTGTTAACAGTGACCCACGTGTTGCTGTGTGGTGAAGGAGGGCAGCTGGTAGAGACCTTGTTATCGGTGACCCTCCTGTTGCTGTGTGGTGAAGGAGGGCAGCTGGTAGAGACCTTGTTATCAGTGACCCTCCTGTTGCTGTGTGGTGAAGGAGGGCAGCTGGCAGAGACCTTGTTAACAGTGACCCACGTGTTGCTGTGTGGTGAAGGAGGGCAGCTGGTAGAGACCTTGTTATCGGTGACCCTCCTGTTGCTGTGTGGTGAAGGAGGGCAGCTGGTAGAGACCTTGTTATCAGTGACACTCCTGTTGCTGTGTGGTGGAGGGCAGCTGGTAGAGACCTTGTTATCAGTGACCCACCTGTTGCTGTGTGGTGGAGGGCAGCTGATAGAGACCTTGTTATCAGTGACCCTCCTGTTGCTGTGTGGTGAAGGAGGGCAGCTGGTAGAGACCTTGTTATCAGTGACCCACCTGTTGCTGTGTGGTGAAGGAGGGCAGCTGGTAGAGCAGTATGTTATGTTCTGCTGTGACTGTGGCCAGCCTGAGGGAGGAGGGCAGGGGGAGGCAGTAGGTTAGGCTCCGGGGGTCTCCATACTCCTCTCCCCCCTCTTCGGAGCCCCCCGCGGAGGGAGGGGAGGGGAGCGTCTGGGCGAACACACAGCGGGCCGAGCTGGCATCCCACACCCTCAGCACACCTGGAGAGAGAGAATCCCTTTAGTGGGGGTCTTTGATTGGGCTTGCTCCCTGTGTTGTTTTGGCTAACTATAAAATGATGATCATCTCTGATTGGCTGCTAAAACTATACACTAGTTTCGTTCAGTATTATCTAGCTATATTGGTGGGCAGTGGGCCGACTCCTCCACATGCATCCACCATCTAGCCTGGGGATTGGTGGAGTAAGAGAAGACACTGATCTGAATCAGCTTTGAATTTTCCCCCACTAATGGTTAAGGTTAGGGAAGCTGATCCTAGATCTGTACCTAGGGGCAACTTCACCCAGGAGCGGGCCTGTAAGCATATACCTTTGCTGCCTGCTGTGATGAAGTGGATCTCTTTAGTTTTCACCCCGATCTCAGAGAAATCTTCATCCTCAGGGAGCAGCACAACACTCTCCACAGCCTGGCGAGGGAAGCAACACATTTCATGCAATTAGGCTGATGATACACCAATCAACTTTTAGTTGCAAAAGCCATTCTAAAACAACTCTGGAAGAAAGTAGAGTATGAGAGTTTACCTCATAGACGGGCACTGTCCTCCTGGCAGTCCTGCTCTTCAGATCCCACACTGTGCAGATCTTATCCCTGCCAGAGCTGCAATCAAACAACCATCCAACATTCAGCTAGCTCGCAATGAACTGATCAGCTGTGATGAGGTCTAAAGCTATGGTTTTTAACCGGTGGTCTGCGGGGGTACTGCAGGTGAGCCACAAAATAAATGTTCAAAAATAAACATCTGCGACTCCACGAATGGTGGTCCTCAAGAGCTTAGATGGTGATTTGATGGTCCCCGGAATGGAAAAGGTTTGGAACCACTGGTCTAGAGTAGTTCCAAACACTAAATTGACGCATTAATTGAATATCTTGGACAACACTACACCAATAGCTCACCGTGTTGTTTTGGCTATGATAGGTAGGTACTAGGTATAGCCTTGTACCAGATCTGTAAGTGCTGTTTTGCCAAATGGCATCAGTGGTTTCTTTCAGCACAATTTTTCAGAAATTAAAACAAACAGATCTGAGACCAGGCTAGGGTATGATAGGTGTCAGAAGGCAGGTTTCCATTGACCCAGGTTTATTCAACAATAGCAATGTCGCAAAAAATATATATTATTGCGACATGTATAATGGAAAGGGCAGATGAGACATTTTCTTAAGATGAACCAAATAAAATATCAGTTTGACTGGGATAGATTTTTCTTTATTGCAACAAATTATGGAAACGGTGTTTTTCAAATAAATGAAGATTGCCGTATAATTCCGAAGGTACTTTTTTGGTTTGACGTCATTACTTCCAGTTGTTTTTAAATCGACGCAAGATAGTTAAATGGAAACGCTCCCTAGCAGGCAATCATCGCATCTATTTTCTATGTAAACTTTCTAAATGTCAACAACAAAAAGGTGAATAGAAACCTAGCCAGAGAGTGGTAGGAGCTGTCAGCTCAGCTGTCCTACAGTAATAGGTTTAGATCTAGGTCTGCACTACTGTAAAACTCTTTCTAACAACTGTTGATGTAAAAAGAGATTGACTGATTGTTACAGTACCTGACCATGGAGGCTCCATCGGGAGTGAAGGCCAGGGAGGTGACAGGGCTGTAGTGGCTCTGCAGCACGCACAGACACTGGCTGGAGCGCAGGTCCCACATCCTGATGCCACAGTCTGACGCTGAGGAGAAGAGCTGCAGTAGACTTATGTCTGGGTGGAACTCCACCAGGCTGCAGGGCAGGAGGAGGACAACGTGAGTGTTTGAGACCATTGCAGTCAGACTGCGCTTAATCACTGATCTACAAACCACATAGCATCCATAATAACTACTCATTATATAATAAAGAATAACAATTATGTGGCTTGCCTTGATTAAACTGATCCACTCAAACATGCTGAATCATAATATCAAATATTAATTTCCACAGGTCAAACTAGCAACTAGATTTAAGTCATGTCTTGTTGTCAATGTATCAACTTATCGAAGGCACCTACATCTACAAGGGTTTGTCCAGTTTCTGAGGAATAGATCTCATTTATAAACCATGAGATAAATTGACCCGCGAAAGTATTCATAAAGTCTCAGAGTAGGAGTGTTGATCTAGGATCAGGTCCCCCCCTATTCATGCGATCTTATTCATGATCTGAAATGCTAAACTGATCCTAGAACAGTAGTTCAGATCAGAGTAAAGAGGTGGTCAGTAACTTACTGTACGACCCCAGAGGAGCCCTTCAGGTTGTGCGTACAGTACTGCTTCACCACGTCCCACAGCTTTATGGTGCCATCACAGCCTCCTACACACCAACAAGATGACAGACTCATATTCCAGACAGGAAGTACAAGGTGAAATCTCAGAGTACCCATTTAAAGTGGGAGCATTTGATTGAGCGCACTCAATGTTGTTTTGGGGTATAACAGGTAGGTACTAGGCAGTGTTAATTTCATTAACAACAAAAAATAGTGACTAAAATATTCGTCAAACACCTATTTTTCAGTGGTAATTGGCGAGACTGTAACTGACTAAATAGATCCAGAAAAATATATAACTCAACGAAAATGATTTATCATCTCAGTTGACTAAAACGAGACTAAATTCTCTCTGTGACTAAGATCGGACTACTAAGTGAACTGGACAAGAGCTTTGGAAAGATTGTGCTTATCACTGAAAAGCTCTCAATCAATTTTAGCTAGATGTTGCTACTCTTTGGCTCTCTGCGCTTATGTGTCTGATTGCACATGACATACAAAACAATAGCTATGTAGGCTAAATTTGTCATTTACATGGCCAAATAACTGTTATACAGCACATTCAGCAAGTGACCTTTTCCACGTTGTTACGTTATAGTCTTATTCTAAAAATGACTAAATAAAACATCAACAGTCTACACACATTACCCTATAATGACCAAGCAAAAAGGTTTAGAACTGCTTGCTAATATTTACATAAGTACTCAGACCATTTGCAGAGACTCAAAATTGCACGTAGGTGCATCCTGTTTCCATTGATCATCCTTGAGATGTTTCTACAACTTGGAGTCCACCTGTAGTAAATTCAATTGATTTGGAAAGGCACACACCTGTCAACATAAGGTCATACTGTTGACAGTGCATGTCAGAGCAAAAACCAAGCCATGAGGTCGAAGGAATTGTCCATAGAGCTCCAAGACAGGTTTGTGTCGAGGCACAGATCTGGGGAAGTGTACCAAAATATTTCTGCAGCATTGAAGGTCCTCAATAACACAGTGGCCTCAATCATTCTTAAATGGAAGAAGTTTGAAACAACCATGACTTTTCCTAGAGCTGGCCGCCCAGCCAGAATGAGCAATCGGGGGAGAAGGACCTTGGTCAGGGAGGTGACCAAGAACCCAGTGATCACTCTGACAGAGCTCCAGAGTTCCTCTGTGGAGATGAGAGAACCTTCCAGAAGGACAACCATCTCTGCAGCACTCCACCAATCAGGCCATTATTGTAATGTCCAAATGGAAGCCACTCCTCAGTAAAAGGCACACAACGGCCCGCTTGGAGTTTGCCAAAAGGCACCTAAAGGACTCTGACCATGAGAAACAAGATTATCTGGTCTGATGAAACAAGGGTCAACTCTTTGGCCTGAATGCCAAGCGTCAACACTGGAGGAAACCTGGCACCATCCCTACGGTGAAGCATGGTGGTGGCAGCATCATGCTGTGGGGATGTTTTTCAGCGGCAGGGACCGGGAGACTAGTCAGGATCGAGGGCAAGATGAACAGAGCAAAGTACAGAGAGATCCTTGATGAAAACCAGCTCCAGAGTGCTCAGAACCTCAGACTGGGGCAAAGGTTCACCTTCCAACAGGACAACGACCCTTAGTGAACAGCCAAGACAACACAATGTCTGAATGTCCTTGAGTGGCCCAACCAGAGCCCAGACTTGAAACCGATCTAACATCTCTGAAGAGACCTGAAAATAGCTGTGCAGCAAAGCTCCCCACCCAGCCTGACCAAGCTTGAGAGGATCTGCAGACGCTGTAATCGCTGCAAAGTGCTTCAACAAAATACTGAGTAAAGGGTCTGAATACTTATGAATATGGAATAGTTCAGTTTTGTATTTTTAATACATTTGCAAAAATGTCTAAACCTGTTTTTGCTTTGTCATTATGTGGTATTGTGTGTAGATTAAGGAATAAAAACAATTTAATCAATTTTAGGATAAGGCTGTATCGTTAAAAGTCAAGGGGTCTGAATACTTTCCGAAGGCACTGTCTACTTATGTTTGTCATTTTTCTGCTGTTGGGAAGAGAATGACGTCATACAGGAAAATGTTGGTAGGACAAGGCTGTGTATGTTTGTTCACATGGAAGTCAGTGGTTTATGTTTACTGTAGGTTTGAGGCAATACAAATGTGATGTGACAAAATGAAAGGGCATTTAGTGGACTAAAATGGCCCACTGTTTTAGTTCTTTTGATAATAATTAAGACTACAACATTATTCAAATGGTAAAATGTAACTAAGATAGTCATTTTGACTAAAATATAATGAATTACTAGATATAGCCTGGTACCAGATCTGTAAGTGCTTTCTTGCCAACTGGCATCAGTGGTTTCTTTCAGCACGATTATTCTGAAATTAAAACAATATACATCATCTGCATAGTCCAGGCTAGGGTTTGATGGGTGTGGTACAGATCTGGGACCAGGCTAGGGTATGATGGGTGTGTGAAGTTATCCTATGAGGTCGATCCGCTCACCTGTGGCCAGGAGCGTGGCGGTGGGGTCAAAGGTCATGCTGGCAATGGGCACATTGTGGATGGCCCTCCAGGAGCGTGTGCACTGGGCCTGCTTCCAGTCCCATTGCTTCAGCAGCAGAGCCTTGCTGGCTGTTACCAGTATCTGGGGAGGGAAGGAGGAATGGATGGAGAGAAAGGATGAGGGGGGAGGAAAGGGGAATAAAGGTGTCCCCATGCTTCCCAGCTGAAACAGTTTGGTAGAGTTTGTGCATATATTATGACAACATTTTTGTGACATTTTGTTCGTTTTGCACTTCGGTAGTCTTTTTTTGGGGCAGTTCGGGCACAAAACATTTTTTCTGGAGGCAAGCTGAAGTTCGGAGGTGAAGTCTTCAGCCCTTCGTCGATGATCAGTCAAGAGTAGGGATTCTTCAAGAAAGTCTAGTCATTCAATGAGTGACGACTTGTTTTCATGAAAAAGGCGACAGCCGAACTGAAGCACGCTCAGCTTCAGGCGACAGCCTTAAGGTAGTCAAACTAAGTACTGAGTGTGACACTAAGGCTGTGTTTTCACAAGCAGCACAATTCTGATATTTTTTTTGAGTAAATTGGTTTCTTGACCAATCTGATCAGATCTTTTTCGACCAATTGGGCAAAAGATAAGAACTGAGCTGCCTGTGTTAATGCAGCCGTAGGTCTGGAACAGCCCATCATATATGTAAAATGTTTTACCTCATCATCAAGGCTGAGGGCGAATGATGTAATGTCCTCCTGATCATCCTGCAATTACAACAGTGATGGAAATGAGAATCTGTACAGACATTAAATTAATGTCTGAACTAGCTGCACACGAGTGTTGAGAGAGATAGAGACAGTCTCACCTGTTCAATACTGTGAACAATCTTCCCTGTAACGATTTGCAAGACGTTGACACGTGTGCCACACGTACAAAATATGAATTTCTCATCTTTACTGATCTGTAACGTAGGGAAACATATTGAAATAACATATCTGTCAACGGTATAGCTAGTTAATTATAGCTACAGTAACGTTAGTTGGCTAGCTAACTGTTTTACAGATGGAGGTAACTATCAGTGATAAATAACTTACCTGTACTTTTCCTCCCTTGTAGAATGGTTCGATAGTGCTGGAAACAGCATAGCTACATGAAGAAGAAAAAAACAACGGTAATTTAGCAAGAAGATAGCTCAGATTTGCCCGGCGTTAGCTATCTAGCTAGCTGGCTATCCACGTGAAGTGCGTTCGACTTACTTGGTCTTGAACTGGAGATTGCTTTTTGCCATCTTGCTTTGGAAGACGTGAGTAAAACCCCCACAATTTGCAGTTTAAAGACAGCTGAACTGATTTAGATCACTTGTTGTTAGAATTCATTAGCTTCGATCAACAAAATCCCCACATGTGTTGTTCAAAAGGTGGCTTTCGGTCTCTCACATTGTACGTCATATGACAGCGAGCGTGGAACAAAACGCACGACAGGGTGATTGGCTAGAATGCACAGCCGAACGTTTTGGGCTTATTTGCAGTAAGAAGTTCCCGGAGGAAAAAACTCGATACATGGTAAACCATTTTATATTCTATGTGCACCATACACAGAAAGATACAATTATACTGAATATAAATGTATACATAGGGTGCATTTCATTGATGTAATACAAATAAAATGATGAACAAACTGCCAAATGTCCCACACCTGTAACCGTTGACAATACAATCGAGAAGAGATGATAATAGAGAGTAAACACCTATTGAAAACGACAAAAAGTTCTCATTCACAGCTAGGGGACTGACGACTGGTGCTAGAACAGGAGGGAAACGACACGGTCTATTACAATTTAGCCCAGTTCCGTACTTTATATAATTGAGAGGTTTTTGAATATGTCAGTGCGCATGGTCACTCCTTTATGTTACGACAGGAATGTTCATCTGTGTGAGTGTTCTCTGAGTTGCCTCCATGAGTGTGTATGATACGTTAATAGACAACAGGAATGGATACTTGCTGAACAGAGGTGATTATTATGGTGAGTAAATAACTTAATAACTATATTTGTAACTTGAGCAATCAAAAGTTTAGTATGTTATTGACAATAGGTGTAAATTATTTATCAAATATTTTCTGTTATAATATAAAATGTTTGTATTATTTCATGGCTATGTTGTTTTACTATTCGTTTTGATTTATAACTCTTTACAAAGATTGAACGGCATTTGTCAAACTGTGATGTTTGTGGGGCAGACATTCCCTTTTCCTTATGTTTAAAAACAGAGCCACTACCAAAATATACTTGTGCTCTGAAAGCCACTACCAAAATATACTTGTGCTCTGAAAGCCACTACCAAAATATACTTGTGCTCTGAAAGCCACTACCAAAATATACTTGTGCTCTGAAAGCCACTACCAAAATATACTTGTGCTCTGAAAGCCACTACCAAAATATACTTGTGCTCTGAAAGCCACTACCAAAATATACTTGTGCTCTGAAAGCCACTACCAAAATATACTTGTGCTCTGAAAGCCACTACCAAAATATACTTGTGCTCTGAAAGCCACTACCAAAATATACTTGTGCTCTGAAAGCCACTACCAAAATATACTTGTGCTCTGAAAGCCACTACCAAAATATACTTGTGCTCTGAAAGCCACTACCAAAATATACTTGTGCTCTGAAAGCCACTACCAAAATATACTTGTGCTCTGAAAGCCACTACCAAAATATACTTGTGCTCTGAAAGCCACTACCAAAATATACTTGTGCTCTGAAAGCCACTACAGAAAAGATTGCAAGGGGTGGGGGTTAAAAACACACTTCTTTTTTTAATCAGTCATGACAAGCTGAACATTTGAAACGTTCTTAATTATTTCATGTCATTCCTAGTTATGAGAATAAACAGAACTGTTTTTTTGTTAGTCACATGGTCTGTCTCATATTATGACGTTCACTGCTCATGGGTGACACTGAATTGTTGACATTATTATGGGCTGGTGGTGGCCCTTTCTTTAGGCTAAATATTCATTATTACAAACCAGAATTATATACTTTCTCAGATTGTAACATACATACTTCTTTATTCTGCTCTAGTCTCAGTGCACTTTTGTGCTCTGGATAAAATAATCTGTGAAATGCATTTTGCGTAAAAAAAGAGAAGAAGAACCTATCAATATAAAGTATAAATAAAGTAAAGACACTTTTCTGTAACTGTTGTGTTCAGGCCGACCCGGACATGTCTTCGCAGAGTGGGGGTCATGATGTGGAGCTGTTCGTAGAGACCCCAGACTATGACCTGATCTGCACCATTTGCCAGGGGGTCCTCAGGTGCCCAGTAAGAGCTGCATGCCACCACATCTTCTGCAAGAAATGCATTTTACAGTGGCTGAAGAGGTACTGCCTGTGCCTCATCACAAGCAAACATTATTGCATCCACAGATCATGGTTGGATGAAGAGACAGTTTCCCAGACAGTTTCTCCATTGAAAGTCCCACTGTCCCAAAATGTCTCAAATTCACATTGTCGTAGTATAGGCCTATAGTAATAGTTATTAGTATATTTGTTACTATAGTAAGAAATACATTGGGGCAAAAAAATATTTAGTCAGCCACCAATTGTGCAAGTTCTCCCACTTAAAAAGATGAGGCCTGTAATTTTCATCATAGGTACATCATAGGTACACTAACTATGACAGACACAATGAGAAAAAAAAATCCAGAAAATCACTTTGTAGGATTTTTAATGAATTTATTTGCAAATTATGGTGCAAAATAGGTATTTGGTCACCTACAAACAAGCAAGATTTCTGGCTCACACAGACCTGTAACTTCTTCTTTAAGAGGCTCCTTTGTCCTCCACTCATTACATGTATTAATGGCACCTGTTTGAACTTGTTATCAGTATAAAAGACACCTGTCCACAACCTCAAACAGTCACACTCCAAACTCCACTATGGCCAAGACCAAAGAGCTGTCCAAGGACACCAGAAACAAAATTGTAGACCTGCACCAGGCTGGGAAGACTGAATCTGCAATAGGTAAGCAGCTTGGTTTGAAGAAATCAACTGTGGGAGCAATTATTAGGAAATGGAAGACATACAAGACCACTGATAATCTCCCTCGATCTGGGGCTCCACGCAAGATCTCACCCCGTGGGGTCAAAATGATCACAAGAACGGTGAGCAAAAATCCCAGAACCACACGGGGGGACCTAGTGAATGACCTGCAAAGAGCTGGGACCAAAGTAACAAAGCCTACCATCAGTAACACACTACGCTGCCAGGGACTCAAATCCTGCAGTGCCAGACGTGTCCCCCTGCTTAAGCCAGTACATGTCCAGGCCCGTCTGAAGTTTGCTAGAGAGCATTTGGATGATCCAGAAGAAGATTGGGAGAATGTCATATGGTCAGATGAAACCAAAATATTACTTTTTGGTAAAAACTCAACTCGTCGTGTTTAGAGGACAAAGAATGCTGAGTTGCATGTGAAGCATGGGGATGGAAACAAAGGGACCAGGACGACTGATTCGTGTAAAGGAAAGAATGAATGGGGCCATTTATCGTGAGATTTTGAGTGAAAACCTCCTTCCATCAGCAAGGGCATTGAAGATGAAACGTGGCTGGGTCTTTCAGCATGACAATGATCCCAAACACACCGCCCGGGCAACGAAGGAGTGGCTTCGTAAGAAGCATTTCAAGGTCCTGGAGTGGCCTAGCCAGTCTCCAGATCTCAACCCCATAGAAAATCTTTGGAGGGAGTTGAAAGTCCGTGTTGCCCAGCAACAGCCCCAAAACATCACTGCTCTAGGGGAGATCTGCATGGAGGAATGGGCCAAAATACGAGCAACAGTGTGTGAAAACCTTAACTAACTTACAGAAAACGTTTGACCTCTGTCATTGCCAACAAAGGGTATATAACAAAGTATTGAGATAAACTTTTGTTATTGACCAAATACTTATTTTCCACCATAATTTGCAAATAAATTCATAAAAAATCCTACAATGTGATTTTCTGGATTATTTTTCCTCATTTTGTCTGTCATAGTTGAAGTGTACCTATGATGAAAATTACAGGCCTCTCTCATCTTTTTAGTGGAGAACTTGCACAATTGGTGGCTGACTAAACTTTTTTGCCCCACTGTAGGTTATTATTCTACTGTAGCCTAAATTTAAACCGATGATGACAATTTGTGAGTGAAGATGATTCATTGTTGTTCTTGAGGTGCAGACAGCAGACCTGCCCCTGCTGCAGAAAGCCTGTCAACCAGAGCTTGATATTTGTGATGTTCAAGCTAAGCAAGGTGATCGGTCGCCTAAAGATCAAGGTAAGTAAATGTTTTGTTAGAGAAAAAACACACACTTGGAGCAACCTAATCTCTTGCAGCAAACTTCTGCTTACTTGCCCCATGGGTGTGTTCATGCTTAATCTCATAGAGCCAGATGCGTGTGCCTCTGAATATTGCATATACTCCGACAGTCTGGCACACAAGATTAGCACATGCTATCTTGGTAAGTAAGTGTTAATGGATCATCAGATACTATTGTTAAAAGCTGGCATTAAGTATGTAACAAACGCATTGTTAAATAAAAAGTTACTGAAAAGTCACCAGACTACTCTTTGACCAAATTGAGATCAGGAGCATCCTGTTTCCATTGATCATCTTGAGATGTTTCTACAATGTGATTGGATTCCACCTGTGGTAAATTCAATTGATTGGACATGATTTGGAAAGGCACACACCTGTCTATATAAGTTCCCACAGTTGACAGTGCACATCAGAGCAAAATCCAAGCCATGAGGTTGAAGGAATTGTCCGTAGAGATCCAAGACAGGATTGTGTCGAGGCACAGATCTGGGGAAGGGTATCAAAAAATGTCTGCAGCATTGAAGGTCCCCAAGAACACAGTGGCCTAGATCATTCTTAAATGGAAGAAGTTTGGAACCCCCTAGACTCTTTCTAGAGCTGCCCGCCCAGCCAAACTGAGCAATCAGGGGAGAAGGGCCTTGTTCAGGGAGGTGACCAAGAACCCGATGGTCACTCTGACAGAGCTCTAGAGTTCCTCTGTGGAGATGGGCAAACCTTCCAGAAGGACAACCATCTCTGCAGCACTCCACCAATCATACCTTTATGGTAGTGGCCAGACAGAAGCCACTCCTCAGAAAAGGGCACATGATAGCCCGCTTGGAGTTTGCTCAAAGGCACCTGAAGGTAATGAGAAACAAGATCCCACGAAGATGGAACTCTTTGGCCTGAATGCCAAGCTTCACATCTGGAGGTAACCTGGCACCATCCCTATGGTGAAGCATGGTGGTGGCAGCATCATGCTGTGGGTATGTTTTTCAGCGGCAGGGACTAGGAGACTAGTCAGGAAAGATGACCGGAGCAAAGCGCAGAGATACCTGATGAAAACCTACTCCAGAGCGCTCAGGACCTCAGAGTGGGGAGCAGGTTCACCCTCCAACAGGATAACGACCCTAAGCACACAGCCAAGAAAACATAGAAGTGGCTTTGGGACAAGTCTCTGAATGTCCTTGAGTGGCCCAGCTAGAGCCCGGACTTGAACCCGATCAAAGATCTCTGGAGAGACCTGAAAATAGCTGTGTAGCGATGCTCCCCATCCAACCTGACAGAGCTTGAAAGGATCTGCAGAGAAGAATGGGAGAAACTCCCCAAATACAGGTGTGCCAAGCTTGTAGTGTCCTACCCAAGAAGACTTGATGCTGTAATTGCTACCAAAAGTGCTTCAACTAAGTAAAGGGTCTGAATACTTATGTAGATGTGATATTAATTTATTTTAATTATAAATGTGCAAAAATTTTGAAAACCAGTTTTTGCTTTGTCATTATGGGGTATTGTGTGTAGCTTGATGGGGGGGGGGGGACAATTTAATCAATTTAGAATAAGGCTGTAATGTAACAAAATATGGAAAATGACAAGGGGTCTGAATACTTTCCGAATGCACTGTACTCCTTACCCTTTGACCTCTGCCCTTCTCTCCCCCATCTTTTTCCCCAGTGTAAAAACAAGATCCGTGGCTGCCCGCATACCTTAGCCCTGTCAGAGCAGTACTGCCACAGCATGAGCTGCCTGTTCGAGCTCATTCCCTGCCCCTACCAGGGCTGCCGTGCCCAGCTCCTCCGCAGGGACCTGGATGCCCACGCCAGGCACTGTGAGCACTGGAGCCAACCCTGCCACATGGGCTGTGGCACCGTGCTGTCCCACCGCACCCAGGCTAAGCACAACTGCTACAGGCAGCTGAGGCATGAGTACGAGGCCAGGCAGAAGAACCACCGGGCCATCGCAGCAGCCCTCCAAAGGAAGATGAGGAGGATGCAGAGCACCATGGCCGACATGAAGAGGCAGATCGGCCTGATCTGTGAGAGCCTGGAGGTCATGGACGAACTGGAGGAGGTGGAAGAGGAGGACCTGGGTGAAACCAGTGGGAGTTTCAGTAGCAGTACCAGCAGCTCCTGAGTCCTGATGCAATGTATTTGTAAAAATGACTCCCACACACAATTATCTCTGACACTTGAACTGTTTAGGACTATGCAGATTTTATTTTATTCCTAGCACCAAGTATGAAAGACCTGTGGAAATTGAATTTTCAGGGATGGACTGCTTCAAATAGCACATTTAGTCATAATTTCTTTGAGGGTGTGTTGATATTGAAACTTCATATTTCATTTGAAAATGTATAAAGTTAGAACAATTTTGTACTGCGTCCTTTAACATTTTGATTTGTAAAGGATGATATATTTTACAAATAAAGTCAGCAACCTTTAACCTGTGATTTGTGTTATATCATTATGTATATGCACATTCTACATGTGACAATAAAAACAAATGTTTCATCTGTTTGCATGAAATGTTACTTCCAGGAGGTCCAATGTTGGCCCTTTCTGCCTATAATAAACCACTGTAAGTATTTATATATTCCATATGGAACAAAGCTCACCAATCACAGCAACATGCAATTCCATAATAAGACCTAATACAACTCCGATTTTTGTATGCATAGAAGTCAGTACATTTCAAAATATTTAATAGAATCCAGAAGTTTTATCATACAGATTACAGGGTGTAGAAAATATCGCGAGGTTTGCCTTCATATAAATACAAACGGAACCAGAGTAGGGCCTTCTTCCTGTTATACAGAACACGTAAGTAACATGTCGAACAATTCTTTATTCAATGAAATCCACAAGCATCTCTGTGATCTCATTACAGACGTCACTGTTTGATGGTAGAAATCCTTAATTGTACTGTTAACAGTTGATTTAGAACCAAATTGAAAAATGTTTAGGCAATTATTGATAGTTGTGAATGACTGACGGTAACACCAGTTCCTAGTTAGCGCACATGGCTACAATACAAAACGTCGATGTGGTACTCGTTAAGTTTACTGTACAATATGTAAATGTACCGTTCAGAAACCCTAACGATGCGACGCCGTTCATTACGTGCATGTTTATCCTATATTATTTCATTCGCTAGCCAGTGCGCTAAGCAATTCCACGAGCCATGATGTTGATTGGGCCTTGGTGACGTGAATTTAGGTAGCTCATCGTTACTTATTCTGACGTTTAATCCTTACTCAACAGCAAATGGCGGACAACGCCGGTGGAGAACGTGGAGGTTTCCGTGGAGGTTTTGGCAGTGGCGACCGAGGTCGTGGTCGTGGACGCGGTAGAGGCCGTGGTCGCGGTCGTGGACGCGGTGCCAGGGGCGGCAAGTCCGAGGACAAGGAAGTGAGTTGACATCCTTGAACCCTTTTTCTTTCTGGTCACAATGAAGGCGATTACGAATGGAGACTAAA
The DNA here is from genome assembly GCF_002021735.2 of Oncorhynchus kisutch. Lineage (NCBI taxonomy): Eukaryota > Metazoa > Chordata > Actinopteri > Salmoniformes > Salmonidae > Oncorhynchus > Oncorhynchus kisutch. The sequence goes on from NW_022262813.1 coordinate 72,182, forward strand.
CTGGCCTGAGTGACGTTGCATGTGCAATATGTTGGGCTTTATATGAATTAATAATTTAAGTGACGCTTAGTCCAACTTTGAAACCCTACATAAGTTGATTCTGCAGACCTTTGTCAGCAAGGCTTGGCCTGGAGTGGCTTAGTTCTTTCCTGTAGTGTCTGCTAGAGAGAACTGAGATGGTTTGAGGCCCTGCTGTGCCTCTTCCATGGCAAGGTTATAGGTATATCTCAGACAACTAATAGTTGGTGGTCCTGTGGCTCAGTAGTTGAGAGCATGGCGTTTGCAGGGTTGGGTTTGATTCCCACTTGTGTGAGAAAAAACACTTCTCATGTGCCACATGTGTCGCTTTGTTTACTGTCTACTAAATGTTTAAAAATATATATTTTTTTAATATATATGAATGTTTCTCTTTCAGTGGGTGCCAGTGACCAAGCTGGGCCGCCTTGTTAAGGACATGAAGATCAAGTCTCTGGAGGAGATCTATCTCTACTCCCTGCCCATAAAGGTAAATGACAACTTCATGGTTTCCATAGCTGTACATGTTATTAAACTAAAAGCACTATGAGCAGTTCACTCATATGGTGTGTTTATAATAGCTTTGTTTCCATCCTGCCTCTTCTGAAAGTGTTTTATCATGTTATAGGAGTCTGAGATCATTGACTTCTTCCTGGGGTCCTCGTTGAAAGATGAGGTGCTGAAGATTATGCCTGTCCAGAAGCAGACCAGGGCTGGCCAGCGCACCAGGTTCAAGGCCTTTGTTGCCATTGGTGACTACAACGGCCATGTGGGCCTGGGGGTGAAGTGCTCCAAGGAGGTGGCCACTGCCATTCGAGGAGCCATCATCCTGGCAAAGCTGTCCATCGTGCCTGTGAGGAGGGGATACTGGGGGAACAAAATCGGCAAGCCCCACACCGTGCCATGCAAGGTGACTGGTCGTTGTGGCTCCGTCCTGGTGCGTCTGATCCCTGCGCCCCGTGGTACTGGCATCGTGTCTGCCCCTGTGCCCAAGAAGCTGCTCACAATGGCTGGTATCGACGATTGCTACACCTCGGCCAGGGGCTGCACTGCCACTCTAGGCAACTTCGGTAAGAAACCTACACTGTGTTTGACACATTTTCAATGGTGTTTTAATGGGTATTATCAGTGCAGCCGCATCCCCCTCCTAGCTCTGCTCAGCTTCACCCATAAGTGGTATAGTTGTCGTTAATCAGGAGGTAAACTAACGAGTATGGTAATGCACGGCAGAAAGACTTCCTAATAGTCTCTTCTGTTCCCCCATTCTGTGCTCAACATCCAGCCCCAGTCACTACAGTAGCATAGTTGGGTACATAAAAGTGAATTGATACTAAGTGTCTTTACAGCCAAGGCTACCTTTGATGCCATCTCCAAGACCTACAGCTACCTGACCCCTGATCTGTGGAAGGAAACCGTTTTCACCAAGTCTCCTTACCAGGTCAGTTCTAAAGCCTTGATGCCCTCCGCATTCATGATATCGAGTTTATAAAGGCCTTTTCCGTGTTTCATTGTAAGGATGGGAACAGAGTTAATGTTGCCTTTGTATTGCCCGTTCATCGTCTCAAAAGTGAATGGGTTACTGAAGGAGGCATACAGTAATTATTGTTGTTGTCTTTGAGGGGTGCGCACCGAATCCTTTCAATTCGATTAACTGCAACACAACTGTAGTGAGACATGATAGATCTAATATACAAATGGGCAGACTAGATCTGTGTTGCTGTGGTATGTGATATATTAAACACCAACAGACCTGGTTCTTTTTCACAAATCAAAACTTGGTTAAGTATGTTATTGACACTAAGGAACTTGGATGTGTGAAAGTGTCTATTTTGTGTCCTGCAGGAGTTCACTGATCACCTGGCCAAGACCCACACCAGGGTGTCTGTGCAGAGGACGGCCGCAGCTGTCCCGGCATCCTCCTAAACACTTTTGTACAGTGGATTAAATAAAGGGTTTAACACCATTACTGTCTCCTTAAACTGATGTGCTGTAATGTGACTATAATATGAATCAAGGTGTAAGATGCTGATGGCTGGCTAGATCATGTGACAGCAATAAGATCTATTTTGGGCATTTTGACACCATGGTTTATTATTACTTCAGGTAATGAGGACTTCAAGGGTTTAGTCCCCTCCTTCTAATCTGGATTTAACCAGCACTGCTCTTAACCCCCAGTCTTCCCTAAAAAAAATCAGATTGCTTTAGACCTTGGAGACAAGGTGGGTGCAATTAATGAACCTCATAGGTTAAGATTTGGATTCCTCTGGCTTAGTTGCCGGCTCTTCTGCAAATGTGTGCTGATAATTTGTTAGTCTGAATATTTAAAATGGTATCGCTAGATGTCTTTGCAAATAAAAGTATTTTGCATCAGGTATGCATGGACTTGAGTGCAGCAAGTGTTTAGGACTACCTTATTGCTGTATCCCACACGTTTTGGAAGTTAAAGTGGTGAATTTCAAGCAAATTAAAGACCAGGGAGATTTTCCAATGCCTTGCAAGGGGCACCTGTTAGGTGGCTGAAAATAAAAAGCGGACATTGAATATATGCTGCATGATTAAGTTACTGGTTCAATGCCAAGTCACTGCAAAAATAGTCGCCCTGCCTTAGTTGCTGGAGAGGAAGGAACTACAATTTCACCTTGAGGCCAATGGTGACGTTCGTGGTTACGAGAGCTGGATGTCGATGAAGTTGCTCCATAATAATAACCTAATTGGGGGGGTTTTGCCCCTTCCCAATTTCGTGGTATCCAATTGTTAGTAGCTACTATCTTGTCTCATCACTATGGGCTCGGGAGAGATTAAGGTTAAAAGTCCTCCGATAGACCTTATTGAAAAGCCATCTTTTAGAATCATACAATGAAGAGATGTGCTATTAAGTAGATTTAATCATGGCTGCTTATTTCACAACGCTGGACTTGAATTTGACCAAGATGAATCCCAAATGAGTCAGATTTCTTGTATTCTGTGTCCCCTTGAAATGAGAATATTCAAGGCTTTTCCACTCAGACCCCAATGCGTTTTGATCAAGTGATAAGCTGGGACGCGCAATCAAATACATTGAGATTCAGTACTACTTGTGGCAGTGTACTTGCAGCCCAGCGGGACTAGACCACAACAGTTCCTATTCAAGAATGGTTTGAGTTCTGGAGATGGCTAAAAACTGCTGGAGTCACGGGTAAATGCAGCTCATTCAAAAAGTTGTCTGTTACTACAGCTAAACAATACAATGAGGACAATTATTTTTTTGCAATAAACATATTTACTCTACATTTCATACATAGGAGAGAGACTTGGAACAGAGTGATTAGGGGTTATTGTTTAAGCTTTTGCCTCGGCCGCCATCATCCTGTCTTTCTGCTTCATCAGACATTTCCTTGAGCTGGCGTAGGCTCCCAGATCCCCATCTACAACAGAGGAAGGACAACAGTTTGACAATGCAATGGAACAGTAGCCTCACAGCCTTAACATTTCTGCATTCCACTGCAGGAAATTCTTCCCTGGAGGTGTCATGAAATGATTAATATTGAAAAACATTCGGGCAGCAGCACTTAAGTTTCGAAATGTTTACTACTGAACACAACTGACACCTGAAGTTATGTTTCACTATATTGGATCACTCTGCGGGGGAGGGATACATCCGAGGTGAGGATTTACAGATTTACTCCCGTGTACACCTGTGTCATGGCTGGGGTCCGCCCCTATATATAGACCCCATGACCGCGACACTTTATTGCTGAGGTTGCGCTGTCACTCCTTTCTCTCAGGTGGGGTGGAGATGCTAAGGATGTGCCGCTGGGAGCTGGTCAGCACAGACTCCTCCCAATTCGGCTGGGGGGGTGTGACTAAGGGCAGGTTGGCCAGCAGCTGTTGGCTACACCCTTGGAGCGGCAGGCCCATCAATACACTAGAGCTGTACTGCTGGCCCTGCAGTCCTTCCTTCCACATCTGAAGGGAAGACATGTCCTGGTGAGAACGGACAACACCACAGTGGTGGCTTACATCAACCATCAGGGTGGACTGAGGTCGCACTGCCCCTCACTTTGGCACGGGAGCTCCTTCTCTGGGCTCCGGGACGCCTAGCGTCTCTACGTGCAGGGCACATACCTGACATCCTGAATGTGGCAGAGGATATGCTCTCAAGGGAGGGCCCACCACCTTGGGACTAGAGCTACATCCCCAGGTGGTGCAGCACCTGTGGGACAAGTTCGGGAGGGTGCAGGTGGACCCGTTTGCCTCCCTGGACAATGCGCACAGCCCCCTGTGGTACTCCATGTCGGAGCCACCAGGGCCTACGTGCTTGGATGCTCTGGCTCACGATTGGCCAGGGCTGGAGCTTTATTCCCCTGATCCAGGCTGTGCTGGACCGGACCAGGATGGCAGAGCATCATCTGCTTCTGGTGGCCCCATACTGGCCCAGGCGACCCTGGTTCAGCCTTCTGTCCCTGTGTCTGGGACACCATGGCAACTTCCCAAGACCAGACCTGCTGTCTCAGGGCCGGGGAACTCTTGTGGCATCGGAGGCCGCACCGCCTCAGTCTGTGGGCTTGGCCACTGAACGGCACCAATGGTCCATGTTAAGACTACAAGAGGGTGTAATGAACACCAAGCAGAACGCTAGGGCGGCCTGCTATAACCGCGGCATACTAGTTGAGCTGGCGGTTGTTCTGCTCTTGGTGCACTAGTATTGAGGTTGGGCCAAGTCATGAGGGGGGCACTATGTCCTCCAATACCTACAGTCTCGCTTGGATGAGGCTTCACAGCTTCTACACTGAGAAGGTATTTGGCTGCTATATCTGCCTGTCATGTGGGGTGGTATGGACAGGTCAGTGGGGCGCCCAGCCCTTGGTCTCCAGGTTTATGAAGGGGTTTGTCCCCTGCGTCCAGCTAGGAACCCACTCAATGGCGAGCTGGGATCTGGATGTGGTCTTGGCAGCTTTGGCAAAGCCGCCTTTAGAAACGTTGGAGTCTGCCTCCCTGAAACACCTCTCTATGAGGTGGCTTTCTTGGTAGCGATTACTTCATGAAGAGGTGGGGAGCTCCGCTCTTTCGGTAAGTTCTGAGTGCTACCGGATGGACCCCGGGGGGANACCCACACCAGGGTGTCTGTGCAGAGAGGACGGCCGCAGCTGCCCCGGCATCCTCCTAAACACTTTTGTACAGTGGATTAAATAAGGGTTTAACACCATTACTGTCTCTCTTAAACTGATGTGCTGTAATGTGACTATAATATGAATCAAGGTGTAAGATGCTGATGGCTGGAGATCATGTGACAGCAATAAGATCTATTTTGGGCATTTTGACACCATGGTTTATTATTACTTCAGGTAATGAGGACTTCAAGGGTTTAGTCCCCTCCTTCTAATCTGGATTTAACCAGCACTGCTCTTAACCCCCAGTCTTCCCTAAAAAAAATCAGATTGCTTTAGACCTTGGAGACAAGGTGGGTGCAATTAATGAACCTCATAGGTTAAGATTTGGATTCCTCTGGCTTAGTTGCCGGCTCTTCTGCAAATGTGTGCTGATAATTTGTTAGTCTGAATATTTAAAATGGTATCGCTAGATGTCTTTGCAAATAAAAGTATTTTGCATCAGGTATGCATGGACTGAGTGCAGCAAGTGTTTAGGACTACCTTATTGCTGTATCCCACACGTTTTGGAAGTTAAAGTGGTGAATTTCAAGCAAATTAAAGACCAGGGAGATTTTCCAATGCCTTGCAAGGGGCACCTGTTAGGTGGCTGAAAATAAAAAGCGGACATTGAATATATGCTGCATGATTAAGTTACTGGTTCAATGCCAAGTCACTGCAAAAATAGTCGCCCTGCCTTAGTTGCTGGAGAGGAAGGAACTACAATTTCACCTTGAGGCCAATGGTGACGTTCGTGGTTACGAGAGCTGGATGTCGATGAAGTTGCTCCATAATAATAACCTAATTGGGGGGGTTTTGCCCCTTCCCAATTTCGTGGTATCCAATTGTTAGTAGCTACTATCTTGTCTCATCACTATGGGCTCGGGAGAGATTAAGGTTAAAAGTCCTCCGATAGACCTTATTGAAAAGCCATCTTTTAGAATCATACAATGAAGAGATGTGCTATTAAGTAGATTTAATCATGGCTGCTTATTTCACAACGCTGGACTTGAATTTGACCAAGATGAATCCCAAATGAGTCAGATTTCTTGTATTCTGTGTCCCCTTGAAATGAGAATATTCAAGGCTTTTCCACTCAGACCCCAATGCGTTTTGATCAAGTGATAAGCTGGGACGCGCAATCAAATACATTGAGATTCAGTACTACTTGTGGCAGTGTACTTGCAGCCCAGCGGGACTAGACCACAACAGTTCCTATTCAAGAATGGTTTGAGTTCTGGAGATGGCTAAAAACTGCTGGAGTCACGGGTAAATGCAGCTCATTCAAAAAGTTGTCTGTTACTACAGCTAAACAATACAATGAGGACAATTATTTTTTTGCAATAAACATATTTACTCTACATTTCATACATAGGAGAGAGACTTGGAACAGAGTGATTAGGGGTTATTGTTTAAGCTTTTGCCTCGGCCGCCATCATCCTGTCTTTCTGCTTCATCAGACATTTCCTTGAGCTGGCGTAGGCTCCCAGATCCCCATCTACAACAGAGGAAGGACAACAGTTTGACAATGCAATGGAACAGTAGCCTCACAGCCTTAACATTTCTGCATTCCACTGCAGGAAATTCTTCCCTGGAGGTGTCATGAAATGATTAATATTGAAAAACATTCGGGCAGCAGCACTTAAGTTTCGAAATGTTTACTACTGAACACAACTGACACCTGAAGTTATGTTTCACTATATTGGATCACTCTGCGGGGGAGGGATACATCCGAGGTGAGGATTTACAGATTTACTCCCGTGTACACCTGTGTCATGGCTGGGGTCCGCCCCTATATATAGACCCCATGACCGCGACACTTTATTGCTGAGGTTGCGCTGTCACTCCTTTCTCTCAGGTGGGGTGGAGATGCTAAGGATGTGCCGCTGGGAGCTGGTCAGCACAGACTCCTCCCAATTCGGCTGGGGGGGTGTGACTAAGGGCAGGTTGGCCAGCAGCTGTTGGCTACACCCTTGGAGCGGCAGGCCCATCAATACACTAGAGCTGTACTGCTGGCCCTGCAGTCCTTCCTTCCACATCTGAAGGGAAGACATGTCCTGGTGAGAACGGACAACACCACAGTGGTGGCTTACATCAACCATCAGGGTGGACTGAGGTCGCACTGCCCCTCACTTTGGCACGGGAGCTCCTTCTCTGGGCTCCGGGACGCCTAGCGTCTCTACGTGCAGGGCACATACCTGACATCCTGAATGTGGCAGAGGATATGCTCTCAAGGGAGGGCCCACCACCTTGGGACTAGAGCTACATCCCCAGGTGGTGCAGCACCTGTGGGACAAGTTCGGGAGGGTGCAGGTGGACCCGTTTGCCTCCCTGGACAATGCGCACAGCCCCCTGTGGTACTCCATGTCGGAGCCACCAGGGCCTACGTGCTTGGATGCTCTGGCTCACGATTGGCCAGGGCTGGAGCTTTATTCCCCTGATCCAGGCTGTGCTGGACCGGACCAGGATGGCAGAGCATCATCTGCTTCTGGTGGCCCCATACTGGCCCAGGCGACCCTGGTTCAGCCTTCTGTCCCTGTTGTCTGGGACACCATGGCAACTTCCCAAGACCAGACCTGCTGTCTCAGGCCGGGGGAACTCTTGTGGCATCGGAGGCCGCACCGCCTCAGTCTGTGGGCTTGGCCACTGAACGGCACCAATGGTCCATGTTAAGACTACAAGAGGGTGTAATGAACACCAAGCAGAACGCTAGGGCGCCTGCTATAACCGCGGCATACTAGTTGAGCTGGCGGTTGTTCTGCTCTTGGTGCACTAGTATTGAGGTTGGGCCCAAGTCATGAGGGGGGCACTATGTCCTCCAATACCTACAGTCTCGCTTGGATGAGGGCTTCACAGCTTCTACACTGAGAAGGTATTTGGCTGCTATATCTGCCTGTCATGTGGGGTGGATGGACAGGTCAGTGGGGCGCCAGCCCTTGGTCTCCAGGTTTATGAAGGGGGTTTGTCCCCTGCGTCCAGCTAGGACCCACTCAATGGCGAGCTGGGATCTGGATGTGGTCTTGGCAGCTTTGGCAAAGCCGCCTTTAGAAACGTTGGAGTCTGCCTCCCTGAAACACCTCTCTATGAAGGTGGCTTTCTTGGTAGCGATTACTTCATGAAGAGGGTGGGTGAGCTCCATGCTCTTTCGGTAAGTTCTGAGTGCTACCGGATGGACCCCGGGGGGAGGAGTATACATCTCCGTCCCAACCCTTCATTCCTCCCGAAGGTTCTGTCAGACAGGCATGTGAACATCCCTTTTATCCTGTCTGCTTATGACCCTCCTCTCCGGCATGCTGTGGCTGCCTATGTGGAGCGGACACAGTCAGTGAGAACAGACCAGCTCTTTGTCTGCTATGACGAGAGAGTCCTGGGGGCTGTGCTATCAAAGCGGAGGCTCTCTCACTGGATAGAGGAAACGATTACGACAGCATATCGCCTAGCTGGGATCTGTGGTGGCACGTTCAACACGAGGTGTTGGTGTGTCCTGGGCTCTACTGCGAGGAGTGCCCTCGCTGATATCTGTGCTGCGGCCAGCTGGGCTTCCTCGTGGACCTTTGCTAGGTACTATCGGGTAAATGTGGCACCTCCCTCTGCGGTTGGTTCAGTGGTCCTGGGCGTCGCCTCCCCTTCCGGGAATGGGCCGGGACCCCTCTTCCACAATGACGGCCCCTGCGTCTTGGTTGCACACTTGGACTTTGCCGCTGGCTGGCCAGGTCCCTCTAGCACTGACTAATCTGGTACACCAAAATATTGGTGTGATCCAATATAGTGAAACATAACGAAGGTTACGTATGTAACCACGGTTATGAGAGCTATATGGATCACTCCAATCTTTTACGGTGCTAGAGGCGCCTCAAATTATGTAGATAACATGTCACGGCCATGGGGTCTATATATAGGGGCGGACCCTAGCCGTTACACAGGTTTACACGGGAGTAAATCTGTAAATTCTCACCTCGGATGTATCCCTCCGCTGCGAAGTGATACCAATATATTGTCGTGATCCATATAGCTCACATAACCGTGGTTACATACGTAACCTTCATTTTCCCAGGTTTGGGTCTGTTGATCTTCTCTCTCTGGCATGAGTTTTTTCCCCCATCAGTATTATTCAGAAATTTAAACATACATCTGCAGACTCAATAACGGGTGCTGTCAGTGGTTGGAGGTTCGAGCGACGCATAGGCCTAGCTGTCATTCTTGCCCCGTAGATGCTTGGAACATGCTATCAACAGTGTTACTGGCATATTTACATCCCTGAATTGTAATTGAGGCATGACTGGAGTGAGTGGTACTTACAGCGTGACTGGTAGGCCTTGGCCACGTCTGCAAACTGCTGCAGCTCCTTGGAACAGTTCTGGTGGTAGCTGGTACCCTCCCTCTGCTGGCAGGCCCTCAGACGCTCCTGGACCACCTTCACAATCTCCTGGTCCACCTTACTGGGCGGGCGGGGAAGGACACACACACAACAGACAGCTGTTAGGGACAAGGGTAGGGTGGTTGTGAATTCACTAAACAGGACAAGCCGATGAATGGTTAAAAGCAGTGGGTAACACGGAACCCAAACCGGCTGCGCGCGTGCGCCATCGTGCACAAATGTATTTTGTCCCCCCCACACCAAATGCAGGTTAAAATACCAAAACAAACTCTGAACCAATTATATTAATTTGGGGACAGGTCGAAAAGCATTAAACATTTATGGAAATTTAGCTAGTTAGCTTGCACTTGCTAGCTAATTTGTCCTATTTAGCTAGCTTGCTGTTGCTAGCTAATTTGTCCTGGGATATAAACATTGAGTTGTTATTTTGTCTGAAATGCACAAGGTCCTCTACTCCGCCAATTAATCCACACATAAAACGGTCAACCAAATAGTTTCTAATCATCTCTCTTCCTTCCAGGCCTTTTCTTCTCTTGACTTTATATTGCAATTGGCAACTTTCATAAATTAGGTGCAAGACCTCGTTCATCTTTCAGTCACCCACGTGGGTATAACCAATGATGAGATGGCACATGGGTACCTGCTTCTATAAACCAATGAGGAGATGGGAGAGGCAGGACTTCTGATCTGCGTCAGAACTGAATTTCTATTTTAGCCCTTGGCAAGGCAGACACTTGTTGGCACAATAATTTAATAACATAGATTTCTAAATCTATTTTGCAACGCACGCAACGCGAGTGGTGTAGTCAGCCTGTAACTGTCCTATCATATCTGACCACAGAACATTCATCTCTTGGACAAACTATGTAAGGTCAACTTCCCGGTAACCAATTGATGCGGATTCAGACTTTTCATACAACAGATGTGGAAAGCCTTTCGTGAACTTGCACTTGATTTTTTCCCCCTCTTACTAGCGGACTTTGCTGATAGGTACTTTGAGGGAAAATGACTTAATATGACTGGTTGTCCCACCTAGCCATTTGAAGATGTCGCTCTGGATAAGATGGTCTACTTTTTTTTACAGTATGTCTTGTCATTTAATCCAGTCAATGGGTTTTTCCTCATGATGAGAGTTGGTGTAGAGGGGTATCAAACTTCTGGAGGACCACAGTGTCTGCTGGTTTTCACACGTTCCTTTATTTCAGACTGGAAAACCATGACTATGTACTTAATGACCTTCATTGGGAGAAAAGTAAAGCCAGCAGGAGGAAAGTAAAGCACTGTGGCCCTCGAGCTTGAAAGAGGAATACTTACTGATCTCTCCTCCACTGCATCTCAGCCTCATAGTAACAGGTGTAGTCTCCCTCTGTGCACTCGGTCAGCTCTGGGACACGGCGGAACTTCTGGTGGTAGTAGTTGTACTTGTTGCCAGAGTGGATACCCTCCACAAGTTCTGTTGAGAGATGAGGGGAACATGTCAAAATGTACTTCTTGTTGATCATGTGGTACAAAGTACTTAAGGAGTCCTATTGCTGACTGATTGGTGAAAGCTATGTGGAACTTCCAGTCCAATGTTAGATCAGTGATATTACTGGAAAGAGGTGAAGGATGCATTTCTAGACCCTGAATTACAGTAATATGATATTTAATGAGTAGTATCTAGCTAGTGTCAAGTGCATTGCGCTGCATGCAACATTATGCACTACATCTGAATAAACTAAAACTGCAACACACATAGCTACCGAGCTAGGTAGAAAGCATAACCGCAACACTTGCTAGTTTTGACAGCTAACGCCATCTAGTAAGCTAACTGAAACAATTTCTCTGAAGTCCACATCTGTCATTTGAAATCCTCTATCATTATAAATGTTTAATGCCATGGTCTGTCTCCATGTATCTCGCTAGATATCCAACATTAGCTAGTGTTAGCAACCCCACAGATGGGTTAGTTCAAAATAATTGGCAAAACTTTAGCTTAGCTAGCTAGCTCACCTCTGAATGTGGTGACAGGGAGGTCCACGGAATAATAGAAGAGTTTAGTCAAAATCAGGGCTGGGTTGGGAAGGGTCGTCTGCTTGTCCACGATGGGAGTCTGGCGGGGAGGCTCTGGATACGCATCTTTATCATAGTCCGATGGCATTTTGCTGTCTTTTGTTAAAGAAAAAAAATAAACTTCAATTCGACCTCTTCTACGCTTCTGCGCATGCGTATGAGGAACAACATGGCGTTGGAGGTCAGAAGTAAGTATAAAATGTAATATGGTGAACATAAATACAATTTCAGTAAGATTAACAAAAAACGATTTGTACATTTTATTTACACCCTTTATCTCGAATATTACATTTACATTTCTTTCATTTTTCAAGCAGAGGTCGAAGGTAAAAGTTCAGCGCAGAGAAAATGTGTGGTCAGAGAGGAAGAGGCGACCCTGAACCCAAATATGTCCAAAACAAGACCAATACGTTTCTATGGCTTTGTTTTGGACCTAAACTTGGCGCCTGCCTTCCCGCCTTTGGGATCTCGTCAATATATACTGATCTCTGGTGTGTTCTAATTCAATGAACTTCCAGTCCACAAGGTGGCATAAAACATCAAATTACGAAAAAACGTTCAGAAAGTCATCAGTGTGCGCAAATCTAGTTGAGTCTGGTGAGCTGAAGAGGATGAGTTGTTACAGTAAGTTGTATTAATGAAACTGTTAATGATAAGCGTTACGATTATCAAATGGAGGTATTTTCCCGCGACTAGATCAGGTAGTTAGTTAGCTATCTAAAGTAGTAAAGAGTTCGACTAAAACAATGGAAATGCCATGAAAACGCTACGCATGTGCCACGTGGGGGTGATAATTTCAGCTAGATCCAGAATCTCCTCGTTGCCGCCAATTAGCCTATATTAAGACTTTTTGTGTATTTGACACTCATGTTTGGGTAAAAATGGGAGTAATACTTGTATGGATGTCAACCGCAAAGCTTGTTCATGTCATCGTCACCAAAAAAAACTATTTCTATATGACTAACGTTGCTACCAGTTTCTAAGAACTGGGGTTAGCATTTAGCCGAATTATTTTCTAACCCAGAGAAGGAGAACTTTAAATATTATGCAGTGAAAATAGTCAAGTATATCAGACCCGGATTTTAGTTACCACTTTGTGGTCCTGTTGGAACACACATTATGACGGATTTGACCAATATCCACTTTGTCTCAGATTTTGAATTGGGGCCAAAGAATGTGTCCTTTGTTCTGTCCCACACGTTTTGCGTGCTATTAATATTTTTACTGCATGTAGCTAGCGCGTTCCTTAGATCTGTTTTATTGTACTCTACGGTGACCGACAGTTCTGTCTCAAAATTGGTAAATAGTTGTCAGGAAAACAATTGCATTATGAAGTCATTTAGAGGTTTGAATAGCTATTGTTATTATCCTATATTTTTGCTTTTTTTTTTTTTAGTTTAAAAACAATCCCGTGTTTTGCGCTGGGGAAACATGGCATGTTTATTAGCTCGTAAAAGTTACTAATAAATACCCTTGAACCTTGTCATTCAATCTTCATAAGAGCCTTTAAGCCTACATATACTAAGTCCTCCTCCCAAACATGTTATGAATTGGTACAGTAACAGTAGATAAACAGTAGATGTCTCTCTCTCCCCACAGATGTCTGCAGCCAGTTGTCTGGGCACCCCACCACATGACCCACCATGAGCCAGTGCTGGCAGCCCTGGTCTTGTTTGAAAATGAATACGGCTCCTTAACTGGGCCAGCCACCAAATTAGAGCCCTTGCACAGAGTAACATCTTGAGTATGACTCTGACATCAGCACTTGTTCCTATCTCTTTCTGTCCCTTGCCTGGACGGCACACACAGACATGGTCAGTGGTCCGGCTGTCTTTTCTATATTTCTAACCTGAAGGGCACCTTGGGGTCTACTAACTTCGGTCAGGGGCTCTGTTTGTGTGTTTGTTTATGTGTGTATGGTTTGATTTTAAGTTTCTGGTGTGTTTTGTTGAGTATTAAGACAACTTGTTGAACACGTTGCATGCTCACTGTTCTTTCTCAGTATGCCATGTGCAAGAGGGCAATGGCGTTGTGCTTTTTGCACATGGCCTCAACATCGGTAATATCCTCATTTCTTTGGACTTTTGGCTGTTTCTCGGCTACCTCAGAATCATCTGCAGTCACAATGACTTTTTAGAGACGTTTTCTTTGAGTTTCTCAACTATTAATTTGTAATGAATGCTGTATCGGAAATATTTCCCATTAGTTGTGCTACTAACTTGGTTTGAATAATGAAGGATTTGTTTCATGTGGACAGAAATTAATCTATTGACCTCAAGGCAACACCTTTTCCCCAGGTTTTAGTCTCTTTCAAATCTCCGACATGCACAGAAATGTACAACGCTTGCATTGGTCCATTTGCAAGAATATTCTTAATTTTTTTGCTGTCACAGAAATGCACTAGTCTGTTCAGTCAGCTTATGAAGGCATATTTCTAGTGTGGGTATGTTGATCCCTGTAAAATTAATTTTCCACTATTACTCTGCATGTGTTCTGATGGCAAGTATTTATTTATTTATTTATTTATTTGACCTTTTTATTTAACTAGGCAAGTCAGTTAAGAACAAATTCTTATTTTCAATGACGGCCTAGGAACAGTGGGTTAACTGCCTGTTCAGGGGCAGAACGACAGATTTGTACCTTGTCAGCTCGGGGGTTTGAACTTGCAACCTTCCGGTTACTAACGCTCTAAACACTAGGCTACCCTGAATCTTGATCGTCACTAAATTTCTCAAGACCGTCTCTTTGCCTGTATTAGTCTGTGTATAGGCTGTTCAGCACACAGACACTTGTCTTGAGCAGCCGTTACTGAAACTCCGAGGCCGACAGGGCACACAACATGGCCATTCATTCTCAGAATGCAGCCGTTAGGCCTCTTCCTGACACCTGTTCTTGTCACCGAGCTAATCTGGACAAGATGTCTGTCATAAACACGTAGGATGTGTGGGTTACTAACGGTACGAATGGGGAGGAGGTGATTTTGGGGATTCTTCAGGGCTATACCCCCCCCACCCCTGGGAAGGATCTGGTTCTTCAACTTGGTCCCCGAGCATTTCATTTTATTCTGTAGGTAATTCTGAGACACTCCGTTTAGTGTAATGTTTTACATTTCATATGGTAGGTATTCATTTGTTGTCATCACCCATTTCGTGTAATATGTTACAAATTCGGAACATGTGAATTTTAAATTGTGAAACATGATGGGTTAGGAATTCTAGCTAGGTGGCTAAAGTTAGATAGGCAAAGGGTTAAGATATTAGGAATTGGGTTATTTCTATTAACATTTTATTTCACCTTTATTTAGTTATTTATTTAGTTTATTTTAATACAATAGAAAAGTCTATATACAGTGTGTGCAAATGAGGGAAGATTAGGGAGGTAAGGCAATAAATAGGCCGTAGTGAAGTAATTACAATTTAGCAAATAAACACTGAAGTGATAAATGTGCAGAAGATGAATGTGCAAGTAGAGATACTGGGGTGCAAAGGAGCAAAAATATAATATAATATATCAATAGAGTTAGCTAACATGTTAAGTAGTTAAAAAGTTGTTTGAGATTTGTACTCGCCACCTTTGGTTTGCTAGACGTTGGCGTTATACACCTAACCCGACCAACCACCCTACTTTCCTGTTTGTCCTCTGTCTTTATGTAACCAAATGTATGATATTGGAGTGTCCAGGATTTACCTGTAACCAGTCTAGTCTGGGACCAGCCTGTGCTTTGTTTTCTATGTTATTGATAAGTTATTCGTTTATATTGTACTTGTTTTCACTAATCCTTGTATTACTAGTTATAGTTCTGTTTAGAGCCAAGATCTAGTAACCCATGTTTGATACTTCAGAGAAGGGTGATATGAATTCAACTGAAATGTAAAAAATAGACATCAATCAACAGCAATAACCTGGGGTTTTAGAGCCCTTGAAGCATTATCAGAAGTTAATTGACGTGAACATCTGTTTCGACTCCCTCCCAGTCTCACCGTAAATTCCACGCGCCCCGCCATGGGCACATGGGCTTCCTGCCCTGCAAGCGCAGCAAGAAGCACCGGGGGAAGCCCCGCAGCTGGCCCCAGGACGACCCCAGCCAGCCCGTCCACCTCACCGCCTTCATGGGCTACAAGGCCGGCATGACCCACATCCTGCGTGAGGTGCACCGCACTGGCCTGAGTATGTACAGTCTGCCTTACAGCGTGGGATGATGTAAGATTTGGATAGAACAATGTATATGTGAACCAGGAGTAAGAGCCATGAGAGAATTAGACCTGGTCCCAGATCTGTTTGTCCTGTCTAGACAAGGATGTCTGAGAAGACGCTGTATGATATTTAAATTTCTGAATAATGGTGATGGAATCAAACCGCTGATGCCAGAGAGAGAACATGTGGCATTGACCATAGAGCCCAGCTCTGTTTTCAACCCTAGTCTTTCTCTCTTCTGCTCTGACATTGATATGACACTTTGTCGTTCCTCCTGTAGGCTACACACAGGCCATTTGTCTTTATCATTTTTGTGGCGACTGACACATATCTCCTCTCCCAACAGAGCAAGCCAAACGTGAGTCTGTGGAGGCGGTCACTATCATCGAGACTCCGCCTGTGATGGTGGTGGGGGTTGTTGGGTACATCGACACAGTCCGTGGCCTGAGGTCCTTCAAGACCATCTTCGCCGAGCACCTCAGTGATGAGTGCAAGCGCAGATTCTACAAAAGCTGGTGGGGCACATTGAAGTATAGACTGTGACTGACCTCTGTGCAGATGATGTTTGATGTTTTAATTTCTGAATAATAGTGTTGAAATCAAACCGCTGATGCCAGAGAAGGAGGGGGAAGTAACATATGATCAAGAGATTATTTTTCAATCTCTACCCTGTATGTAAACTCTTCCAGGTACAAGAGCAAGAAGAAGGCATTCACCAAGTATGCCAAGAAGTGGACAGACGAGAGTGGCAAGAAGCAGCTGGAGAAGGACTTTAATAACATGAAGAAATACTGCACATCCATCCGGGTCCTCATCCACACTCAGGTACATAGAACCCTCTTATCAATCATGTGATCCAACAGAAATCCTCCACTCCTATCCTCAGTGAGTTTCTATTGGCTTGTGGTAAGTGACAGCTGGTGGTATCCCTGGGGTTCTTCTGTCTCCACCCCAAGGACCTCCCTTCAGAACGGGCACGGCTGTCTGAGTTATAGCCTACCCAGCTCCTACCAGTCACATGGCAACTGAAAGGGGGGGAAAAAACCTTCCCTAATCTCAAGTCCCCCGTTGCAAACAAATGTCTTCTCTCTCTCGCACGCACACATGCAGAGGAGTACTAGAGTATGGAGTTTCAAATGACAGTTTAAAAATACTCCTGTGAGGAGCAGTACCTCGACTGCACTTGAGGAAAGTTTGTGTTGGCAACAAACATTACTCAATGTTACTGATAGAATTCAGGGTATTGTGTCTGTTTGTTGAAGCAGAGATATGATTACTGTAAGATGTGGGGATACAGCAATGTGAATCATGTCTCCAGTGAGAGTATTCCCCTGGTTCCAGATCTGTTCTAGCGGTCTTGATAATTCTTATGGTCGGTGTCACATTTGGCAGATGTTTTTTCTCTTTCTGCAGATGATGTATAATGTTTTAATTTCTGAATAATAGTGAAGGAATCAAACCACTGATGCCAGAGAGAAAAACATGACCATATGAGTCAGGGCCGCACAAATAGACAAGGCTATCGGAGACCTGACTGATGACTCACAGGACTGTAGGGTGAAGTTGCCTCTACACCAGAGGTGTCAAACATACAGCCCGCGGGTGTATAGATAGATTAAAAAAATAATGTATATATCATTTTAAATTTGTGTGTGTCGGAAAACAAACTTTAAAATGACTAAAACCAAATCTAAACTGTAGAAATAATAGACCTACATTCATAGTTTCTTGGAATTGAGTGAGCATTGGAGGGGGTGGATAGAGGATGCATTTTTGCAAATTGGTGGCAAGTAAATATTTGATAAAATTCAGTGCGGCCTTCCGGGTGTCGTTGTAGACCGACTGCGGCTCCCGGGGCAAAATGAGTTTGACAACCCTGCCCTAGGCGCTGATCTTGACATTTCCCCCAATAATGGGTAGGATTGGGGAAAGGGAGGCTAATCCTGGATCAGAGACTGAATCCTAAAATAAATCTTATTTAGTCAGTGTGGAAGTGAAGGCACTAAAGTTGTGTGAATCTTGCTGGCTTCTGTACATTTATAATTGTGTCTCTAGATTCGCCTGCTGCCCCTCAAAGCTAAGAAGGCCCATATCATGGAGGTGCAGCTGAACGGCGGCACCATCTCCGAGAAGGTGGACTGGGTCAAGGAGAAGCTGGAGCAGCCCATCCCTGTGTCGTCAGTCTTCTACCAGGACGAGATGATAGACGTCATCGGGGTCACCAAAGGTCATGGGATGAAAGGTAAGAGGTTTTGAGGTACTTGGTCGTCGAGGTAAAAGGGTCACCGTAGAAGATATTCCTAGGCACAGATCTCCCACTCATCCATTTGTTCTGTCTTGCTACCAAATGTGACAATGTCCTCTGTGCAGATGATGTATAATGTTTTAATTTCTGAATAATAGTGAAGGAATCAAACCACTGATGCCAGAGAGAGATTTTTGTTGTTGAGAATGACCATATGAGTTGTCACTCAGCCTGGGGATGAGTGTGAGAAATCTATATGGACATTAATGACATGGCAGTACCATTGGTTATAATATCTCCAAAGTTGAGACATGTCTCTAGATATAACAGAATGGCTCAAAGACCCAGAGTTTTTCTACTTGCTCATATAATCTAATTAGTAAAAGATGCATGTCAATGTCTGCTGACTGACGGTATATTACTATTCAGCTATTATATTCTATTGGCTGGTCCTGTGGCGTAACCCATTTCCTACTGGTTTTCCTATTGGTTGTCAGGTGTGACCAGTCGTTGGGGAGTGAAGAAACTGCCCAGGAAGACTCACAAGGGCCTCCGTAAGGTGGCCTGTATCGGAGCCTGGCACCCTTCCCGTGTGGGCTACACCATCGCCCGTGCCGGCCAGAAGGGCTACCACCACCGCACAGAGCTCAACAAGAAGGTCCGCAGCACCAGGGCTCTAGATGAGATGGGCATGTGAAATTCATTAGTTGAGATGGGCATGTGAGATTCATTAGATGAGATGGGCATGTGAGATTCATTAGATGAGATGGGCATGTGAGATTCATTAGATGAGATGGGCATGTGAGATTCATGAGATGAGATGGGCATGTGAAATTCATGAGATGAGATGGGCATGTGAGATTCATGAGATAAGATGGGCATGTGAAATTCATTAGATGAGATGGGCATGTGAAATTCATTAGATGAGATGGGCATGTGAAATTCATTAGTTGAGATGGGCATGTGAAATTCATTAGTTGAGAGATGGGCATGTGAGATTCATGAGATGGGCATGTGAAATTCATTAGATGAGATGGGCATGTGAGATTCATTAGTGGAGAGATGGGCATGTGAGATTCATTAGTGGAGAGATGGGCATGTGAAATTCATTAGTGGAGAGATGGGCATGTGAAATTCATTAGTGGAGAGATGGGCATGGGAAATTCATTAGTGGAGAGATGGGCATGGGAAATTCATTAGTGGAGAGATGGGCATGGGAAATTCATTAGTGGAGAGATGGGCATGGGAAATTCATTAGTGGAGAGATGGGCATGGGAAATTCATTAGTGGAGAGATGGGCATGGGAAATTCATTAGTGGAGAGATGGGCATGGGAAATTCATTAGTGGAGAGATGGGCATGGGAAATTCATTAGTGGAGAGATGGGCATGGGAAATTCATTAGTGGAGAGATGGGCATGGGAAATTCATTAGTGGAGAGATGGGCATGGGAAATTCATCAGTTGACCAAGTGTTCCTTGAAAAATCGATGTTTTCTCCTCAAAGGGACTGACTACTCTGTAAAATAGTTTTCTTCATATATTATACTTTGTTAATGAACGATCTGTGTGGATGTTTGAGTTGCGTATTCAACTGGAACTAGTTTGGGTTCTGTTGTGACTGTAATTACGTAGAGATACTGTACTGCTTAGACTGTGGTTCACCACCATCATGCTGTTTCAGTGTTTTACTCTGGTCTACAGATCTACCGTATTGGCAAAGGGATCCATGTCCAGGATGGCAAAGTGATCAAGAACAACGCTTCCACTAACTACGACACCACCCAGAAGACTATCACCCCCATGGTAATATAATGTTATTGACATGGTACTGAGCCTGGAAATGATGTGCTATAACATGGTAACCATTCTAATTCTTACTGTTGGTTCAAACTTCTTCGGGATTGTGTCCCGTCCACAGGACTGTTTAGCTAACGTAGGCTAATGTGATTAGTATGAGGTTGTAAGTAACAACATTTCCCAGGACATAGACATCTTATATGGGCAGAAAGCTTACATTCTTAATCTAACTACACTGTCCAATTTACAGTAGCTATTACAGTGAAATAATACCATGCTGTTTGAGGAGAGTGCACAGTTTTGAACTTAAAGTTATTAATAAACAAATTAGGCACATTTGGGCAGTCTTGATACCACATTTTGAACATCAATGGTTCATTGGATCAGCCCAAAACGTTGAAAATACACTGCTGCCATCTAGTGGCCAAAATTGAATTTCCACCTCAGCAGGAACAATACATTATGGCCTTCCTCTTGCATTTCAAAGATGTATTATCTTTTACCAGATCTATTGTGTTATTCTCGTACATTCCTTTCTCATTTCCACAAACGTCAGTGTTTCCTTTCAAATGGTATCAAGAATATGCATATCCTTGCTTCAGGTCCTGAGCTACAGGCAGTTAGATTTGGGTATATCATTTTAGTTGAAGATTTGGGGGTGTGGGTGGGGTGAATCGTTTGGAGGTTTTAATGACGTGATGCATCCTCTCATTTGATCACCAGCTTTGTCTGATGTCACACTGTAAAGCCAAAAGTAGAGGCCTGACATGCAAGATGGGTATATGGCCAGTATTTGCACTATAATCTAGTATGTATTGCAGGTTGTGGCCATTAATGTGGTGTACTACTTGTTTAACCTGTGTAATTATTCATCCATCCTCTCCTGTTGTCTGTCTGTAGGGAGGGTTCCCCCACTATGGTGACGTGAAAAATGACTTCTTGATGCTGAAGGGTTGTGTGATCGGCTGTAAGAAACGTGTCCTCACCCTGAGAAAGGTACAGTGCCCATGTGTTAGTGACAACTACCTCTGTGCAGATGATGTATGATGTTTTAATTTCTGAATAATAGTGAAGGAATCAAACCACTGATGCCAGAGAGGAAAACATGACCATAGGAGTTGGGAATGCAAAAGCATGAGATATATTTGACCTTGTGTTGAACTCTAACCACTTGTGTGTTTATGTGCTTCTCTCTCACAGTCCATGCTAGTGCACACATCACGCAAGTCCAAGGAGACCATCGACCTCAAGTTCATCGACACCACATCCAAGTTTGGCTACGGTCACTTCCAGACCCCCCAGGAGAAGAGGGCCTTCATGGTGGGTACCGGCTGGGTTTGGGCCTGGGTGGAAGGGCCCGCTGGCTGTGGATGGATGTTGGAGTGAGATGAATCATTGTAGAGGGGAGTGGGACTGATGGACAATGTTAGTGATGGAGGAGTGGGACTGACGGACAATGTTAGTGATGGAGGAGTGGGACTGACGGACCATGTTAGTGATGGAGGAGTGGGACTGACGGACAATGTTAGTGATGGGGGGAGGAGTGGGACTGACGGACAATGTTAGTGATGGGGGGAGGAGTGGGACTGACGGACAATGTTAGTGATGGGGGGAGGAGTGGGACTGACGGATAATGTTAGTGATGGGGGGAGGAGTGGGACTGACGGACAATGTTAGTGATGGGGGGAGGAGTGGGACTGATGGACAATGTTAGTGATGGAGGAGTGGGACTGACGGACAATGTTAGTGATGGAGGGAGGAGTGTGGGTAAGTAAAGGAGAAGGCTGTAGGTTTATGTAGGGACAGCGTAGGTTGGGGTGGAGGCGGACACCCTGTATCGAAAGTGACTACGGCATGACTGTTGTCCTAGTCATTGATAATACAGGAATAGTGATGAAAGATTTTCCCGTGTTTGTTGGAATACCTGTTCCTGTCAAACCCTGTATCTTTCGAACATCTTCAACAATCAATGCTTTTAACGTGTTAAAAAGAAAAGATCCGTTTTATTTTGTGTGACCCCCCCCTGGTGTGATCTAATGCTATGACAATTGTGAAATTGGATGTTTATTAGCTGGATTCTGAATAGTGCTCAGAAAAATAAGGTCAAGGGAATTGAGATGTGGAATTAAAGGGATGTGGACTGGAGCATGATGGGGAACGAGGTGGAGTGGTGCTCTCCCTAACGCGTTCCAAATGGCACCCATAGTGCTCTGGTAAAACGTAGTGCACTATATAGGGTGCCATTTGAGACATTACCCTCGTTCTCAGCTGACATGACCCATGTCTGGGTGAACCTGTTGCTTTAATACTGGACTTCTGTTGACCCTGCTGTGACTTTTGACCTACAGGGCCCACTGAAGAAGGACGTGCTGAATAAACTGCCTGTCGAACCCTTGCCAGAGGAGGCTTAGACGTGATGGTGGTCCACCGTTCTAACTAGCTCAGAGAAACAAGTTCTTATAGTAACAGTCTTCTAATAAAACAGTCTTATCTATCCAGGTGGTGTTTGGCTATTCTTTTCAAATAAGCTTCAGCTTAGTTTAGACTGCCTATGTCTCAAATGGCACCCTATTCCCCATATAGTCAACTACTTTTGTTCAGGGCCCAAATGACACCCTATTTCCTGTATAAATATAGAAGGGGCTGCCATTTGGGGGACCAATTTGGATAAGTGACTAATGGTGGCACGGTGATGTATTGGTAAATAAAATTGTTGTGGGGAAGAAGTAACTCTCCCTATACTTTCAATGTATCACCTCTTTCCCCCCCCCCCCCCCCCCCCACACAAACAAAACAAATGATGGCTAAACAAGAGCACTTGTGGCTTCCCTCCACTATACCACTGGTGGCTCACGGTTAAAAACGGAAGTCAAATTTCGGTTGGACCTTGTATGCAATTGACCAATAAAGATGCACTAGATATCTTAATCATGTATTTGTACTGTATTTTTATGAAGTTTTATTTTTCCCACAATATCTTGATAGCCTGTCCATTTCTACATGCTTTATTGTCAGTTAGTCGATGAATGAAGAGGGGGTACACTGTCCAAAAATCCACTCAAAGACATTGAATGAACGTTTTAAAGAACCAATAATCTAGGAATCTACTCTGGGCTACAATCACTGTTAAAATAGGAATTGTTCAGGGAGTCCATTTTGTCAGGCCAGTAACACACCAATGTTCTGGCCAGCCCACTGGACAACATGAGTACACCGCTCACCTTCAAGAGTTGAGGACAAACTGATTCAGTATATCACAGCATAGTCATCGTACAGTGACAGTTCATACCAGTAATGCCCATATTCACTTTCCTTCAAGTGAACATATCTACCTATTGCTGTTTTATTCAAAATGGCACCCTATTCCCTATGTAGTGCACTACCATAGCAGGGTCCTGGTCAAAAGCAGTGCACCATATAGCACAGGGGGTTGGTGGCACCTTAATTGCAGAGAATGGCTTGTGTTAACGACGAGTGGAATTGGTGGAATGTTATCAAACATGGTTGCAACCTCCTATGATATATATATATGGTGCCAACTGAGACACACAGTCTTCATTACACAGCTTAGTGTATTTTGTTCTGGAGGCAGCTATGCAGAGTGGTCACTTACTGGCACTGCCACAAAGTCCAAATCTGATTTGAAAACCTATCCTTAACCCTAAACTTAAATTAAGACCAAAAAGCCCATTTTTGTGTATGAATTTTTACAATACAGCCTATTTAGAATTTTTGCTGTTCCATCTAGTGGAAATCGTTCAGTTCTGCCTCACGGAGAAGACTCACCCCAATAAACATCAGCCTGGTTCATTACAGGACTATCGCAGGTCACTTCTCTATTGCAAAGTGCTGTCTTAAGTTCAGTCAGTAGGGCTGGGCGCTATACCAGGCTCTATGCGATTATACCAGTCCCTCTGGCTGCTCAGAACATAGCCATGCCACTGTCCAGTCATGCCATGTTGTACATGCCCGCCACAGGCTTCACTATGACCATCCCTCACAAGCTAGGACTGAACCAAGCCCTATCTGCTCAGAATCCACTGTGGATCCATGCCCACTGGTTTTCCATTTATTTTCTTCTCCATCCACTGCCACAGTGAGGCGCTATTCAGACACGTAGTACTGGGAGTCGTTGGAGGAGCGGCGGGAGGAGTGGGCTGGAGAATGCTGGGCTGCTGGAGGGTTGTCCAGCACGGAGGACATGAGAGGAAGATAGAGGTCATCCATGTTGGGCATCACAAACTCCTTCTGCAGTGGACGCAAGAACAACAAGCAATGCTAAACAAATATACATAGATAACAATACAGAAGATGAAGTCCTAGCAACTTGCAGGATCAACATAACACTGTATGGTGCACCTTAACACTGATGTGGTACCAGATGGCTGGGATTGGATTTATAGTAGTACACATAATTAGGGACAACTGTATTAGTCAAGCTATGTGTAGATATAAAAATAGCTGATGCAAACACTTCTGCCCCTTACCTATGAGTACAGTAAGTCCAGACAGGAATCAAACAACCATTCTGTTGCTACAGTATCATCATGCTTGGACCTACGCTTACCTTGACCACAGCACTATATCATGATGATAGTCTCGTGTACGATGTCATGTTCATGTACCACCTCACAGGTGGAGGACAGACTGACCTGAAACTCTCGACTCAGCTTCTTCTCGATCCACTCTGTGACGTGTGTGAAGGTGACCTCCCTCTCCCCTAGCATGGGACGCACACGCAGGTCCAGCCTGGGAGGCACACGGAAACTGTACCTGTGGGGGGGAAGACAGAAAGAGAGGGAGAGTCAGGGAGACAAAAATAAAGACAGTAAGAAAGACCTGCTTGAGACTTAAACAAAAACAAGAGCCAATGTACCTTTCAGTTCAGTGTATCTATAGAATGATATAAAAACCACAGAACTAGAATGATTCTATTCATATGGTTAAAGCTAGCAGGTTTGTAGTACCATATCCTGTCAGTAGGGGGAGGTGGAATGTTGACAGCCAGAGTCCCTGAGAGTTCTAGAACTTCCACAGTGAGCATCAGTGGCATGTTGGAGACCTCAGCGATCTTCTTCTTGATGTACTCGTTCTCCGTGGCCTTCTGGAAGTACTTGGACGAGGCGATCTTGTCCACGAACCTCAGGAACCGTCTGCCGGTGCTCCCACCACTCCCACTGAGAGGAGTCATGAAACGCAGCTCAATAAAAACACTCTCACAACTTTAAAAAAATGCTCAACTGTGGAACTCACTTTAAAGTGACAACAACAGTCTCTCATCCAGTGAACAAAACAGTGCAAGGGTTAACAACTTGTCTTAAAGAATGTAAAAAATAAATGTCATGACCTGTGTCCCAAATGGAGCGTTATTCCTTCTATGGTGCACTACTTCTGAACATGCCCATAGGGAATAGGGTGCCGTTTGGGACACTCAATTTACCCATCAGTCGCTGGTGGTGGTGGCGTGCCTGTGCTCTTATCTCCCAGAGTTCCCTGGGGTTCAGTAGGCGGCACCTCCTCCTCATCAGACGAGCCGGCACTGGAGGACTCCTCATCACTGTCAGCTAATACACACAGCCTGGGCTTGGAGCTGAGACACACACAAAATACTTGAAATACTGCATTTGGATCCAAATGATTGTGAGTCATCATGAGTCATGGTACAACTTCTATCTTCGTTCTAATCAGTAATCAGGGTTACAAAACTGTCTTCTTTATACAGACAACAAACACATGAACACACACACACAGCATGAGCCAAAACAGTGTATCTGCGATGCAGGCTGATCTGTGGTGTACGAGGACATAGGGATCAGGTCTTACCCTACTTGGCTGGTCTCTGGGATGTGTCCGTCAGCATCCACCCCAATGGACTTCTCCTTCCCCAGTTTACACAGGTTCAACTTCGTCTCCAGGGTCATCTGTAGGCAGCCTGTATACACCACCTCCATCTCCAACCACAGGCCTGGAGGGAGGGGTAGAGAGAGAGAGGTCTTTATGAAGGTGATACAGAAGTGAGAGATTTGCACACACACACACACACACATACATTTTGGATCAAATCATGATTTCCTATTCGAGACAACCATTATTGTTGTCATTTTATCATAAAGGGAAAGGGAGGTGGCAGATGTAGTATTGTTATTCAGTGTCATATGGCAAATTGAGACTAATGACAATAGTAGCCTGATGGGAAGTAGCATTAGCTTGTTATTGTGTGTGTAGGTAGATCAATGTTAAGTGGATTGCTAATCCTGCGGAGGAAGACAATAGGAAGGAGCTTAAGGATAAATGGCACCCCATTCCCTTTATAGTGACAGACCTGGTCAGAAGTAGTGAACTCTAAAGGGAATAGGGTGCCATTTGGGACTTAGTCTTAGAGTAGGACACAAATTGGATAAAGTCAGCACTGGGTCTGGTCTGAGCAGGGGAAAGATACAGATGCGCCACACACACACACACACACACACACACACACCCTACCTCTGTGGTCCAGTGAGGGTTTGGAGATGCTGAGCGCCTGAGGTATGCAGGTACCCATGTCCAGATCAGCCAACTTCAGTTCATTCACAAAGTACGGTAACTGTAGGACAACATACAATGATGGTGTTCATAAAATGTAGGACGTGTGTGTGCATGGTGTGTGTGTGTGTGTGTGTACATGCATGCATGTGTGAGTGTGTGTGATCGGGTGATGGGGAGCTGCAGCACATGACAGCCCATGATAGAGTGAGCTGACAAGGCATTAACCCTCCTCCTCTCCTCTCATCCCCCTTTCCACTCTCCAATGTTGATGGCCTGCTGCCCTCATCTGACCTTGTGCTCAACAGTATGACTGATGTACAGTGGGGAGAACAAGTATTTGATACACTGCCGATTTTGCAGGTTTTCCTACTTTCAAAGCATGTAGAGGTCTGTAATTTTTATCATAGGTACACTTCAACTGTGAGAGACGGAATCGAAAACAAAAATCCAGAAAATCACGTATTATTTTGAAGTAATTAATTTGCATTTTATTGCATGACATAAGTATTTGATACATCAGAAAAGCAGAACTTAATATTTGGTACAGAAACCTTTCCTGTAGTTCTTGACCAGGTTTGCACACACTGCAGCAGGGATTTTGGCCCACTCCTCCAAACAGACCTTCTCCAGATCCTTCAGGTTTCGGGGCTGTCGCTGGGCAATATGGACTTTCAGCTCCCTCCAAAGATTTTCTATTGGGTTCAGGTCTGGAGACTGGCTAGGCCACTCCAGGACCTTGAGATGCTTCTTACGGAGCCACTCCTTAGTTTTCCTGGCTGTGTGTTTCGGGTCGTTGTCATGCTGGAAGACCCAGCCACGACCCATCTTCAATGCTCTTACTGAGGGAAGGAGGTTGTTGGCCAAGATCTCGCGATACATGGCCCCATCCATCCTCCCCTCAATACGGTGCAGTCGTCCTCTCCCCTTTGCAGAAAAGCATCCCCAAAGAATGATGTTTCCACCTCCATGTTTCACGGTTGGGATGGTGTTCTTGGGGTTGTACTCATCCTTCTTCTTCCTCCAAACACTGCGAGTGGAGTTTAGACCAAAAAGCTCTATTTTTGTCTCATCAGACCACATGACCTTCTCCCATTCCTCCTCTGGATCATCCAGATGGTCATTGGCAAACTTCAGACGGGCCTGGACATGCACTGGCTTGAGCAGGGGAACCTTGCGTGAGCTGCAGGATTTTAATCCATGACGGCGTAGTGTGTTACTAATGGTTTTCTTTGAGACTGTGGTCCCAGCTCTCTTCAGGTCATTGACCAGGTCCTGCCGTGTAGTTCTGGGCTGATCCCTCACCTTCCTCATGATCATTGATGCCCTACGAGGTGAGATCTTGCATGGAGCCCCAGACAGAGGGTGATTGACCGTCATCTTGAACTTCTTCCATTTTCTAATAAACAGTTGTTGCCTTCTCACCAAGCTGCTTGCCTATTGTCCTGTAGCCCATCCCAGCCTTGTGCAGCTCTACAATTTTAACCCTGATGTCCTTACACAGCTCTCTGGTCTGTATAAAAGACAGGTGTCTTTTATACAGGTAACGAGTTCAAACAGGTGCAGTTAATACAGGTAATGAGTGGAGAACAGGAGGGCTCTTAAAGAAAAACTAACAGGTCTGTGAGAGACGGAATTCTTACTGGTTGGTAGGTGATCAAATACTTATGTCATGCAATAAAATGCAAATTAATTAATTAAAAATCATTCAATGTGATTTTCTGGATTTTTGTTTTAGATTCTGTCTCTCACACTTGAAGTGTACCTATGATAAAAATTACAGACCTCTACATGTTTTTTAAGTAGGAAAACCTGCAAAATCGGCAGTGTATCAAATACTTGTTCTCCCCACTGTATAAGTAACAAGCACAGAGCCGTACCCCAGTGCCCGAGTACCTTAGAACCCTAGTGCCCCAGTACCTTAGAACCCTAGTGCACCAGTGCCCCAGTGCCCCAGTACCCCAGTGCCCCAGTACCCCAGTGCCTCAGTGCCCCAGTGCCCCAATGCCCCCGTACCCAGTACCCCAGTGCCCCCGTACCCAGTACCCCAGTGCCCCCCCAGTACCCCAGTACCCCAGTGCCCCAGTACCCCAGTACCCAGTGGATGCACTGTAGTTGGATTCTATAGGACTTACCATGTAGTGCAGAGACATGGAGGATATTGATATTATTTTCTTTACATACAGACATTTCCTCCATCTTTCCATTCATCCATCCACCCACCTACCTACCCACCCAACCACTGACCCACGAACCCATCCATCCATCCATCCATCCATCTACCAACACTCCCACCCACCCACCTACTCATAAACCCACCAACCCCCATCCCCTTCCTCAACTCCCAGACTCACCCTGATCTTACTCAGCTTCTTCTGGATCTTGTGGGCCACCAGGTCCACCCAGTACTTCTCCCGGAGGAAGTCCCAGAAGATCCTCCCCACCAGGGCATTGACCCAGGCTGGTTGGCCCTCTGCTGGGCAGCCCCCCTCTGCTGATGCCTCCTCACTGGGGAACTGGATAGAAGAGAGAACAGAACAGAGCCGGTTTGCAAAAACAATTCACAGTAGGCGTGCTGATCTAGGATCAGGCCCCATCTCACTACTACCTACTCTACAACAGATGCTCACCACACAGGACATCCGAACAGAACACACAGCCAAGCCAGGGTCATATTCTTTAGTGCAAACAAGTCACAACAAATCGGTCAAATTCAGGTAGGTCCCTCCCCATTTTGGTTGTTTGCTTCCGTGCCCAATGAATACAACACAGCCAGGTACACTGCTCCTATTAATATCCCAGCCAGGTGATATCTGATCCATTTGGTCCACTCAGCATGTATACAGCATCTTGCTGAGTCAGTCAGTATCTATCCTCCTCTCACCAAGGCCAAAGATTGACTGGACTGTAACTGTAACTGTGGCTGTATTGAGGTATTCTAATCAGTGTGAGTTATGTTAAGGATTTTAACGATGGTTAAGGGTTCAGAGGTTAAGAACCCAGATACTGTATGTAGTGTGGTACGTTTGACCAGAGCTGTATGGGGAAGAATAAACGTCTTGGTATTGAAACACCATTGAACCACCAGGTTAATAGTCCAGTCTTGCAGCGTACCCTCTTCCTGGCTGTGGGGCTTCCCTGGTCACTGTGGCAGGGGCTGGGGCTGGGACTGGGACTGCTACCCTCTAAGCCAATGAGGCGGCTCATGTAGGAGCCGTAGTCCACCAGGTCACGCAGGCCAATCAGAGAGGGCAGGTGCTCCGTACTGTCCATACTGGAGCTCCCACTGCATAACACCTCTGGGGAAGAGAGAGATGGAGAGAGAGAAAGAAAGAGAGAGAGAAGGAAGGAAGGAAGTGGGGAGAGATGGAGGAAGATAGAGTGAGGGAGAGAGTCAAGAAAACAGGCGGACAGGTCAACTGGCAGAGGGGGTAAGGAACAGGGGAGGGAGGTGGTTAAAATAGCATTACACTCAATTCAATACTAATTATATATGAAAAATGACAAACCACCGATACCTGTCCAGGGTGTGCACCCTATATTCCCTATGTTTTGCACTACTTTTGACCAG
This sequence comes from Oncorhynchus kisutch, assembly GCF_002021735.2. NCBI lineage: Eukaryota > Metazoa > Chordata > Actinopteri > Salmoniformes > Salmonidae > Oncorhynchus > Oncorhynchus kisutch. Next base: position 102,082 of record NW_022262813.1, read on the forward strand.
GACCCATAGGGAATAGGGTGCCATTTGGATGTAACCAACCATGTCAGTAGGGGGCAGCACGGTTTCTTACCAGACTTGGGCACGTCTCTGATTGGGCTGCTCTTGAACTCTGACTTCGAGGCTAACAGGAAGTGCTGGAACCAATCCTCCTTCTCTCTTCCTGTACGACCAAAAAGGTAGAGAGTGTCGGGGAGGCCCTGTGTCTGTGTGTCTGGGAGTGTCTGCTTGTCTGTCCTCTCCTCCTCCTCCTCCTCCTCCTCTTGCCCCTCTTCCACTCTCTCCTCCTCCTCTCTCCCCACCTCTCCCTCGGCCAGTATGATACAGATAGGGTACTTCTTATTCCAAACTCTCTTCCGTGCCAAGGCAGCAGGCAACAGGGAGACCTGGTTTGAAATAAGAAACAAGAAATAATGAACAACTTACTGTAACAAAGCCTTTATAAACCCTTTATAAAGCATAGATGCTTCAGAAATCCTTAAGCAAATGTCTATATGGAGGCACTGACCTTGCAGTTGGCCAGCTGGTAGCAGCGCGAGCGCAGGAACACGACTTCATGGGGCGGTTCGTCGAAGGCTGCCTGTCGGGGGATGTTGGTGCGGGGGTAGGCCAGGCGTAGGCGGCTGCCCTCCAGGGTGGCATACACAGAGTGGGTGAGCGACGGGTGGTAGGTCTCTGGGTCGTACACGGGCATCTCGTTCATCCAGCCCTAGAATGCATGGAGGATGTTATAGTACAGGTTTGGGTTGTGTCTGGAATGGCACCCTATTCCCTATATAGTGCACTCCTTTTGACCAGGGCCCATAGGGGCTTACCGTGAACAACAGCATTTCACCCAACACTTTCCCTAAGAGGAAAAATGGGGTTTCCGTGCTCCAACAGCAGGAGAAGAGGTGGACACCATAAGAGGTAGAGGCGCGACACTCTATTTATTTTATTGAATACTTCTGTGCTGTTTTTACGTCTGTTTTTTAGTTTTAATACATTTGCAAACATTTATAAAAAACTGTTTCCTCTTTGTCATTATGGAGTATTGTGTGTAGATTGATGAGGACATTGTTTTATTTAATCCATTTTAGAATAAGGCGGTAACTTGACAAGATTTTTCAAAAGTCAAGGGGTCTGAATACTTTCCAAATGCATTGTATCTATCACAGGAGACTGGCTCTATACATTTCTTATCTATAACAGCAGACTGGCGCTATACCTGTCTTATCTATCACAGGAGACTGGCTCTATACATGTCTTATCTATAACAGCAGACTGGCGCTATACCTGTCTTATCTATCACAGGAGACTGGCTCTATACATGTCTTATCTATAACAGCAGACTGGCGCTATACCTGTCTTATCTATCACAGGAGACTGGCGCTATACATGTCTTATCTATCACAGGGGACTGGCTCTATACATGTCTTATCTATCACAGGGGACTGGCTCTATACATGTCTTATCTATCACAGGAGACTGGCTCTATACATGTCTTATCTATCACAGGAGACTGCCTCTATACATGTCTTATCTATCACAGGAGACTGGCTCTATACATGTCTTATCTATAACAGGGGACTGGCTCTATACATGTCTTATCTATAACAGGGGACTGGCTCTATACATGTCTTATCTATCACAGGAGACTGGCTCTATACATGTCTTATCTATCACAGGAGACTGCCTCTATACATGTCTTATCTATGACATGAGATGTCTTATCTATCACAGGAGACTGGCTCTATACGTGTCTTATCTATCACAGGAGACTGCCTCTATACATGTCTTATCTATCACAGGAGACTGCCTATATACATGTCGTATCTATCACAGGAGACTGCCTCTATACATGTCTTATCTATCACAGGAGACTGGCTCTAGACATGTCTTATCTATCACAGGAGACTGCCTCTATACATGTCTTATCTATCACAGGAGACTGGCTCTAGACATGTCTTATCTATCACAGGAGACTGCCTCTATACATGTCTTATCTATCACAGGAGACTGGCTCTATACATGTCTTATTTATCACAGGAGACTGCCTCTATACATGTCTTATCTATCACAGGAGACTGGCTCTATACATGTCTTATTTATCACAGGAGACTGCCTCTATACATGTCTTATCTATCACAGGAGACTGGCTCTATACATGTCTTATCTATCACAGGAGACTGGCGCTATACATGTCTTATCTATCACAGGGGACTGGCTCTATACATGTCTTATCTATCACAGGGGACTGGCTCTATACATGTCTTATCTATCACAGGGGACTGGCTCTATACATGTCTTATCTATCACAGGAGACTGGCTCTATACATGTCTTATCTATCACAGGAGACTGCCTCTATACATGTCTTATCTATCACAGGAGATGTCTTATCTATCACAGGAGACTGGCTTTATACATGTCTTATCTATCACAGGAGACTGGCGCTATACATGTCTTATCTATCACAGGAGACTGCCTCTATACATGTCTTATCTATCACAGGAGACTGCCTCTATACATGTCTTATCTATCACAGGAGACTGCCTCTATACATGTCGTATCTATCACAGGAGACTGCCTATATACATGTCTTATCTATCACAGGAGACTGGCTCTATACATGTCTTATCTATAACAGGGGACTGCCTATATACATGTCTTATCTATCACAGGGGACTGGCTCTATACATATCTTATCTATCACAGGAGACTGCCTCTATACATGTCTTATCTATCACAGGAGACTGCCTCTATACATGTCTTATCTATCACAGGAGACTGGCTCTATACATGTCTTATCTATCACAGGAGACTGCCTCTATACATGTCTTATCTATCACAGGAGACTGGCTCTATACATGTCTTATCTATCACAGGAGACTGGCTCTATACATGTCTTATCTATCACAGGAGACTGCCTCTACACATGTCTTATCTATCACAGGAGACTGGCTCTATACATGTCTTATCTATAACAGGAGACTGGCTCTATACATGTCTTATCTATCACAGGAGACTGGCTCTATACATGTCTTATCTATCACAGGAGACTGCCTCTATACATGTCTTATCTATCACAGGAGACTGCCTCTATACATGTCTTATTTATCACAGGAGACTGCCTCTATACATGTCTTATCTATCACAGGAGACTGCCTCTATACATGTCTTATCTATCAGGAGACTGCCTCTATACATGTCTTATCTATCACAGGAGACTGCCTCTATACATGTCTTATCTATCACAGGAGACTGGCTCTATACATGTCTTATCTATCACAGGAGACTGCCTCTATACATGTCTTATCTATCACAGGAGACTGCCTCTATACATGTCTTATCTATCACAGGAGACTGCCTCTATACATGTCTTATCTATCACAGGAGATGTCTTATCTATCACAGGAGACTGGCTTTATACATGTCTTATCTATCACAGGAGACTGGCGCTATACATGTCTTATCTATCACAGGAGACTGCCTCTATACATGTCTTATCTATCACAGGAGACTGCCTCTATACATGTCTTATCTATCACAGGAGACTGCCTCTATACATGTCGTATCTATCACAGGAGACTGCCTATATACATGTCTTATCTATCACAGGAGACTGGCTCTATACATGTCTTATCTATAACAGGGGACTGCCTATATACATGTCTTATCTATCACAGGGGACTGGCTCTATACATATCTTATCTATCACAGGAGACTGCCTCTATACATGTCTTATCTATCACAGGAGACTGCCTCTATACATGTCTTATCTATCACAGGAGACTGCCTCTATACATGTCTTATCTATCACAGGAGATGTCTTATCTATCACAGGAGACTGGCTTTATACATGTCTTATCTATCACAGGAGACTGGCGCTATACATGTCTTATCTATCACAGGAGACTGCCTCTATACATGTCTTATCTATCACAGGAGACTGCCTCTATACATGTCTTATCTATCACAGGAGACTGCCTCTATACATGTCGTATCTATCACAGGAGACTGCCTATATACATGTCTTATCTATCACAGGAGACTGGCTCTATACATGTCTTATCTATAACAGGGGACTGCCTATATACATGTCTTATCTATCACAGGGGACTGGCTCTATACATATCTTATCTATCACAGGAGACTGCCTCTATACATGTCTTATCTATCACAGGAGACTGCCTCTATACATGTCTTATCTATCACAGGAGACTGGCTCTATACATGTCTTATCTATCACAGGAGACTGCCTCTATACATGTCTTATCTATCACAGGAGACTGGCTCTATACATGTCTTATCTATCACAGGAGACTGGCTCTATACATGTCTTATCTATCACAGGAGACTGCCTCTACACATGTCTTATCTATCACAGGAGACTGGCTCTATACATGTCTTATCTATCACAGGAGACTGGCTCTATACATGTCTTATCTATCACAGGAGACTGGCTCTATACATGTCTTATCTATCACAGGAGACTGCCTCTATACATGTCTTATCTATCACAGGAGACTGCCTCTATACATGTCTTATTTATCACAGGAGACTGCCTCTATACATGTCTTATCTATCACAGGAGACTGCCTCTATACATGTCTTATCTATCAGGAGACTGCCTCTATACATGTCTTATCTATCACAGGAGACTGCCTCTATACATGTCTTATCTATCACAGGAGACTGGCTCTATACATGTCTTATCTATCACAGGAGACTGCCTCTATACATGTCTTATCTATCACAGGAGACTGCCTCTATACATGTCTTATCTATCACAGGAGACTGCCTCTATACATGTCTTATCTATCACGGGAGACTGCCTCTATACATGTCTTATCTATCACAGGAGACTGGCTCTATACATGTCTTATCTATCACAGGAGACTGCCTCTAGTGCTCTGGGTTATTGCCTGGTGAGCTTTTTTTGTTTGTTAGTGTTTTTCTCTCACTCTAAAAAACTCACCTTATTTTCACTTTCTTACATTGTGTTCACTTGGGCAGTCACAGCTGTTCACTGATGTTTACTTTTGCTGTTGTTGTTTTCAGTTGCTTACCATGATTTTCTCTTAAAGGTGATATGTACATTGACATTCTTTTGTTGTCAGATATTGTGGCAGTTAACTTTCACAGTCAGCAAATCTGTCTCAAATCTGTCTTCCTTCCCTGCTGTAATTGTTCTAGTATAACCCTTCCTAGTATTACCTGAATACTCATTGGTTATTGAGCGCCGTGATTTACCTGTAGTCAAATCTATGGCAGTGAAACCAGAGCTAGGGGCAGCTCTCTACTACCATTTTACACTACTGAGCCAATTGGAGGCATGGTTACACCTCCATCATTGTTTCTGCAACCACGCTGGGAAGAACAATATGAAAATAAAATATTCAAGCCAGACCAGTACAGGTTGGGTCGGCCCTACAGTGTGAATCAGGTACGTTTCTATTCCTCTGAGGCAGAACTCGGGCTTAGAGCTTAGGTAACGTAGTCACGCTGTGACATTCATCTGCTTGTTTGGCATGTCTGATTGTACACCTACTGGACTTGGAAGACACACAGAAATTGCTAATAAAAAGATTGTGGGGGCTGTTTTGTTAGACTTCAGTGCGGCCTTTGAAATTATCGATCATAGTCTGCTGCTGGCAAAACGTATGTCTTATGGCTTTACAGCCCCTGCTGTGGATAAAGAGTTACCTGTCTAACAGAACATAGAGGGTGTTCTTTAATGGAAGCCTCTCCAACATAATCCAGTAGAATCAGGAATTCCCCAAGGCAGCTGTCAAGGCCCTTACCTTTTTTCAATCTTTACTAATGAATTGCCACTGGCTTTGAGGAAAGCCAGAGTGTCTATGTATGCGGATGACTCAACATTATACATGTCAGCTACTACAGCGACTGAAATGACTGCAACACTTAACAAAGAGTATGTGGTAGGAATAAGTTAGTCCTCAATATTTCTAAAACTTAAAGCATTGTATTTGGGACAAATCATTCACTAAACCATAAACCTCAACTAAATCTTGTAATAAATCATGTGGAAATTGAGCAAGTTGAGGTGACTAAACTGCTTGGAGTAACCCTGGATTGTAAACTGTCATGGTCAAAACATATTGAAACAACAGTAACTAAGATGGGGAGAAGTATGTCCATGATAAAACGCTGCTCTACCTTCTTGACAGCACTGTCAACAAGGCAGGTCCTACAGGCCCTAGTTTCTACCTTCTTGACAGCACTGTCAACAAGGCAGGTCCTACAGGCCCTAGTTTCTACATTCTTAACAGCACTGTTAACAAAGCAGGTCCTACAGGCCTAGTTTCTACCTTCTTAACAGCACTGTCAACAAGGCAGGTCTTACAGGCCCTAGTTTCTACCTTCTTAACAGCACTGTCAACAAGGCAGGTCCAAGTTTTGTCGCACCTGTTCAGTCGTGTGGTCAGGTGCCACAAAAAAGGATTTAGGACCATTGCAATTAGTTCAGAACAGGGCAGCACGGCTGGAGATCTAATATTAATAATATGCATGTCAATCTCTCCTGTCTCAAAGAGGAAGAGAGATTGACTTCATCACTGCTTGTATTTATTTATGTCGAATGCACCAAGCTGTCTGTTTGAACTACTGGCGCACAGCTCGGACACCCATGCATACCCCACAAGACATGCCACAAGAGGTCTCTTCACAGTCCCCAAGTCCAGAACAGACTACATAGAGCCATGACTACATGTAACTCTATTCCACATCAAGTAACTCATGCAAGGAGTAAAATTAGATTAAAAAAAACAGATTAAAATACACCTTATGGAACAGCAGGGACTGTGAAGCAACACAAACATAGGCACAGACACACACACACACACACACACACACACACACACACACACACACACACACACACACACACACACACACACACACACACACACACACACACACACACACACACACAAACACACATGATAGCATACACACTATACACACACACGTACACATGGATTTTGTACTGTAAATATGTGGTAGTGGTGGAGTAGGGACCTGAGGACACACGGTCTGTGAATGTATTGTAATGTTTTTAAATTTGTATAAATAATTATTAATAAATACAAATACAGATACTTGCATCTTATGTACTAAGTTGTATACATGCATACTGTAAACTGAAATACAACACTGAATGCAGCATGCAACATTGTATTGGCTTATAGTCTTAAAAGCTTCAACCTAATTTGACTGTTTTGCAGTGTTCTACTGAACTAATTTGTGTTTCTTATGTCTTGGGTTCAGTTTAGAGCCAACTGAATTAATCAAGACAGAAATATCACAGCTGCTACAGCTAATGGACTGGGAGATGGGACACACACACACACACACACACACACACACACACACACGCATTTGACTAACAATTATGAAAAACGATACAAAGCACAGAGTGACAACACAGGTCTGCCACGAGGATAGACAGACGTTAAACCACAACCAATCCACAATCAATCCATCAGACTATCAAGTCAACTGGCCTAGATACAGAGGGTTTTAAACTGGGCTCTGGGGGTTATTAGCACTGCGTAGCTCCAGCTCTAGAAGGCCAAGGGCCAGAGGGAACACAGGGACTTCCTGGGCTACAGTAGACTGACATGGGATCTATCTGGACCGGGCGGCTATAAGCCCCTCATTCCTCACTAATCGAAGGCCAAGGGGCAGAGGATGTACAGGAACTACATGGGCTACAACTGAGGGAGATGGTATGCTTCCCAAATGACATCCTATCCCCTATGTGGTGCACCACCTTTTAACAGGGACCTGGTCAAAAGTAGTGCACTACAAAGGGAATAGGCTGCTATTGCGGAAGCAGCCCCATGGCTGTAAGCCCCTCAGTTCTCACTATCCTCTCTAATCAGCACCTGGCCTCATTCACTCACCCATTCACAGAAACAAAGGTCTCTACTCCTCCACTCTATAGAGACCAAGACAGTAGTAATGATTGTTACCATAGATACAGTATGTGGCTCGTGCTTTGGTTCATGAGACAGAAATGTATCAACTATAAAAAATAAAAAATAAATGATGAAAGTCTGTTTTCTTTGTATTTTTAAGGGCTGACCATCTGCCTGCCTGCCTATGTATCTGTCTGTCTCTCTGTGACAATCTGTCTGTCCGTCCGTCTGTCTGTGTTGACCTACTGTAACTCTGTCAATCTATGTTACTGTTGTGTGTGACCACTCCCATATCCCCAAACTCACCTCCAGGACTTCTGCATCTGTGCGCGGCCCACCAACAGGGTCCGAGGGCAGCAGGCTGTTGTCTTGGGACCACCGGGCCCCTGTAGTGCCCCAGGGGGGCAAAGCTCTGGAGCGCGGACGTGGCGTTAACACCAGGACCACCACCAACCCTAACAGGAACCCACATGCTAGCCCCAGGGACAGCCCAGTCACATAGGAGGGCAGAGGGAGCACAAAGAACCCATAGGCAAGTACGCCCACAAACAAGAGCCAGCGGACAGGCACTGAGGCTACAGGAACCCCAGGAATCCTGCCTCGAGCCTGGGGATGGGTTCCTCGATGCTGACCTCTGGTACCAGCTCCACTGGTTCCGACCCCCTGGACCTCTACCACCTGGATGAGGTCTCCGTTGGTGCAGATCTCGTAGAGGCTATCCCCCAGCTGGCTATGGTGCTCTGGGGAAAGTGAGGGCTTCAGAAGGCCCTTCCTGGGTCTCCTTAGTGGGGTTTCACACACACCCAGTTCACTGTCTGTTCCACGTCTGTATCTTACTTGTGTCTCTGTGCTCCCATCTTCAATGTTCAATGGGGTCCCACTCCCACCACCTCCACAGCTACCAAGGGAGGCAGGTGAGTCCCCGACCCCCCCAGACACCTTCTGTTTGGGGCTCCCCGAGCTCAACTCATCCCCCATCATTTTACCCCACATGCTCATGGGGTCCTGTATGGCCTCCGAGAACTTCCTCCGCGTGTCCTCGAACTCGGTCATCAGGGAACATCCTTTGGGCTCCGTGGGGGAAACGGGGGACGGGGGTGCCATCCAGCTATCATTCCCAAAACCAGCCTCCTGGAGCTTGGGTTGGGTCTGGGTGAACTGCTTCCAGGGGTGCATGTGGAGCTTGGAGTCCGACTTGGAGAGGTAGACCTCGGGCTCGAGGTGGGAGATCTCGGTGGAGAGGGACTTGACCAGGCTGAGGAGGGGTTTGGAGCTTCTCAAGGAACCTGTCTCTTTGGTCTGCAGCTCTGTGGAGGAGGACTTCACCAGGCCGGGGGGTGGCGACGAGGCCATGGCCAGGTCAGCCAGGGAGCCCGGAGAGGAGGGGGAGAGGGGGATGTGGAAGCCCGAGGAGCGGCGTCCCTGGCCTGGCTCCAGCCCCAAACTTAGCCCCAGGCCTGAGTCGGGCCTACTGTCTCTGGCCTCCATGACTCCAGTCTTGTCTTTGGAGAAGACCACTGTAGGGCCCTCCCTGACTCCAGGCTTGTCTTTGGAGAAGGCCACGGTAGGGCCCTCCCTGACTCCAGGCTTGTCTTTGGAGAAGGCCACGGTAGGGGCCTCCATGACTCCAGGCTTGTCTTTGGAGAAGGCCACGGTAGGGCCCTCGCCCTCATCATGGCGCTCCAGAAAGATAAGCTCACTGTCCTCCATGCTGTTCTTCTCTCTGCCTCTGACAGTTTGTAAGACTGTGTTTGTTACTTAATATCCACAGTACTCACATTCAATCTGAAATATGGTTCCATCCCTCTCTCAGTTTTCATGTATTGAAGATGTGTATATTTAGCTGCTGTAGCTATGGAGACGTGGTCCCCCAAACACAGTGGTTGGCTGTAGGGTAGTAAGACATGGTGCTGGGGTGGTGCTGGGGCTCAGTGGGTGCTGCACGGTGAGTAGCATTCTCTTCCCCAGTCTGAGTCATCACTCAACCACAGGACTCTGGAGACATGGGGAAGAAAGAAAGGCGACATTGAGTGATATTTTCCTATTCATCAAACATCAATCAAAAATGTTATATAACATAAGAATACACTCATATTAGTAACATCACCCTGGTTGAGGATGATGGATGTCAATCATACACACACACACACATCCCTGAAGGAGGACAGTAGAGGTTGTGTCCCAAGTGGAACCATATTCCCTACAGGATGCCATTTGGGACATAACATCAGTGTCTGGGACATAGCGCCCTGCACGTTTCTTCACCCTGGGTATCTGACACTGTCCCCCCACACCCCACACCATCCAACACTAGACAGACTGTTCCACCCCACACCATCCAACACTAGACAGACTGTTCCCCCCACACCATCCAACACGAGACAGACTGTTCCCCCCACACCATCCAACACGAGACAGACTGTTCCCCCCACCATCCAACACTAGACAGACTGTTCCCCCCCCACACCATCCAACACTAGACAGACTGTTCCCCCCCACACCATCCAACACTAGACAGACTGTCCCCCCCACACCATCCAACACTAGACAGACTGTCCCCCCCCCCACTATCCAACACTAGACAGACTGTTCCCCCCCACACCATCCAACACTAGACAGACTGTTCCCCACACCATCCAACACTAGACAGACTGTTCCACCCCACACCATCCAACACTAGACAGACTGTTCCCCCCACACCATCCAACACGAGACAGACTGTTCCCCCCACACCATCCAACACGAGACAGACTGTTCCCCCCACCATCCAACACTAGACAGACTGTTCCCCCCCCCACACCATCCAACACTAGACAGACTGTCCCCCCCACACCATCCAACACTAGACAGACTGTCCCCCCCCCCCACTATCCAACACTAGACAGACTGTTCCCCCCCACACCATCCAACACTAGACAGACTGTTCCCCACACCATCCAACACTAGACAGACTGTTCCACCCCACACCATCCAACACTAGACAGACTGTTCCCCCCACACCATCCAACACGAGACAGACTGTTCCCCCCACACCATCCAACACGAGACAGACTGTTCCCCCCACCATCCAACACTAGACAGACTGTTCCCCCCCCACACCATCCAACACTAGACAGACTGTTCCCCCCCCACACCATCCAACACTAGACAGACTGTCCCCCCCACACCATCCAACACTAGACAGACTGTTCCCCCCCCCACTATCCAACACGAGACAGACTGTTCCCCTACACCATCCAACACCAGACAGACTGTTCACCCCCACACCATCCAACACCAGACAGACTGTTCCTCCCCACACCATCCAACACTAGACAGACTGTTACCCCCACACCATCCAACACCAGACAGACTGTTCCTCCCCACACCATCCAACACTAGACAGACTGTTACCCCCACACCATCCAACACTAGACAGACTGTTCCCCCCACACCATCCAACACCAGACAGACTGTTCCCCCCCCCACACCATCCAACACTAGACAGACTGTCCCCCCCCACACCATCCAACACTAGACAGACTGTTTTCCCCCTACACCATCCAACACTAGACAGACTGTTACTTCCCACACCATCCAACACCAGACAGACTGTTTCCCCCTACACCATCCAACACTAGACAGACTGTTTCCCCCCCCCCACACCATCCAACACCAGACAGACTGTTCCCCCCAAACACCATCCAACACTAGACAGACTGTCCCCCCCCACACCATCCAACACTAGACAGACTGTTTTCCCCCTACACCATCCAACACTAGACAGACTGTTACTTCCCACACCATCCAACACCAGACAGACTGTTTCCCCCTACACCATCCAACACTAGACAGACTGTTTCCCCCCCCCACACCATCCAACACTAGACAGACTGTTTCCCCCTACACCATCCAACACTAGACAGACTGTTTCCCCCCACACCATCCAACACTAGACAGACTGTTTCCCCCACACCATCCAACACCAGACAGACTGTTTTCCCCCACACCATCCAACACTATACAGACGGTTCCCCCCCACACCATCCAACACTAGACAGACTTTTTCCCCCACACCATCCAACACTAGACATACTGTTTCCCCACACACCATTCAACACTAGACAGACTGTTCCCCCCACACCATCCAACACTAGACAGACTGTTTCTCCCCCACACCATCCAACACTAGACAGACTGTTCCCCCTACACCATCCAACACGAGACAGACTGTTCCCCCCCCCACACCATCCAACACTAGACAGACTGTTTCCCCCTACACCATCCAACACTAGACAGACTGTTCCCCCTACACCATCCAACACTAGACAGACTGTTCCCCCCACACCATCCAACACTAGACAGACTGTTCCCCCCACACCATCCAACACTAGACAGACTGTCCCCCCCCACACCATCCAACACTAGACAGACTGTTCCCCCACACACCATTCAACACTAGACAGACTGTTCTCCCCACACCATCCAACACTAGACAGACTGTTCCCCCCCCCCACCATTCAACACTAGACAGACTGTTCTCCCCACACCATCCAACACTAGACAGACTGTTCTCCCCACACCATCCAACACTAGACAGACTGTTCCCCCACACACCATTCAACACTAGACAGACTGTTCTCCCCACACCATCCAACACTAGACAGACTGTTCTCCCCACACCATTCAACACTAGACAGACTGTTCTCCCCACACCATCCAACACTAGACAGACTGTTCTCCCCACACCATCCAACACTAGACAGACTGTTCCCCCACACACCATTCAACACTAGACAGACTGTTCTCCCCACACCATCCAACACTAGAGTGCCCTGTCCCTGACTAATGGCTTTAGGTTCAGCCCCTTCTCCTCTCCCCTTCTCCTCTTCTCTCTCATTTAGTTTGTTTCTTTTCTTTTCCTCTCCCTTCCTGTCTCGTCCACGTCCATCTCTTCTCGCTCCTATCTTCTTCCTTCTCACCCTCTCCTCCCTTTCCTTTTCACCCTCTCCTCGCCTCTCTCCTTTCCTTTCCTCCTTCCCTATAGGTGAAGAGGGGAACTGCTCTGGTCTGTCAGGCAGCATCAGCCCTGACTGTGGATGTAAATATAAATAGAATAGGGGTGGGTGGTAGGCGGCATGGTGGGCTGTTCCCTTCTGAAGCAAACTGTTTGGTGTCTGTTTCTTTCTTTTTTTCTCTCTCCCTCTGTGTGTGTGTGTGTGTGTGTGTGTGTGTGTGTGTGTGTGTGTGTGTGTGTGTGTGTGCTTGCGTGTGAGTGTGCACTTGTGCATGTCTGTGTGCATGCTTGCGCGTGTGTGAGTGCGTGTGTGTGTGTCTTACAGAGAGAGAAAGAGAGAGATTCCAACACTGGTGAGTCCCTTCACTTTCTGGATTAATCTGAGAAGTAGGACAGTGAACGAATTTAGGGTTTAATCCCACTGTTGTCCAAAAGGGCGGACACTCCTAATCTCTCATTATGGACCATTACCCCAGTCAGATTACAGGTTTACACACGGATTGTGTGTTGTGTGTGTGTATGTGTGTGTGTGTGTCTTAGAGAGAGAGAGGAAAATAGACATTCCAAACACTATGGAGGATGACGAGTGCCTCTAGACACCCATTGACAGCCCGCTACGATAGAACACCATGTTTATTGAAAGCACACACACACATCAAACAGTTTGTTACGCTGCTGACACATTGCAGCAGAGGAAAGAGCCTCGTACATTTTGCCATAATGAGTCAAAGATTAATTGAACCAGTCAGCTATGGTTATGCAAATTCTAGAGAGGGGCGCGTGGTCATTAAACAGAGCTGGTTTCCTTCCAGAACGCTGAGTGCTGCAGTGTGTCCTAAATGGTGCCCTTTTCCCTCTATAGTGCACTACTTTTGACCAGGGCCTATAGGGTGCCATTTGACACACCCCTGGTGCACTGCTGACATTAGGCCTAATCAACTCAATGGACTCTCCCTAGGGAAATCAGGGAGTCCTGTCGGAGTGGAAAATCTGTAAAAGTGAAACAAGCTTTCACCTACTTGTCTCCACGTGTCAATCATTGTCTTATAGGGAGATTAGAAATAGAAGGTGATGCTAATGCTATGCTAATGCTAACTCAAGAGCTGAACCTCATCTGAGTCCCAAACAGAGTACTGGGGAAAAGGGCTCTGGGGAAAAAGAATGCACTTTGTAGGAAATAGGGTGCGATGAGGGACGCAGATACCATCATCACCATGAGTCACATGACAATGAGGACAAAGTTACCATCATTCACCGTGAGTCACATGACAACGAGGACAAAGTTACCATCATTCACCATGAGTCACATGACAACGAGGACAAAGTTACCATCATTCACCGTGAGTCACATGCCAACGAGGACAAAGTTACCATCATTCACCATGAGTCACATGCCAACGAGGACAAAGTTACCATCATTCACCATGAGTCACATGCCAACGAGGACAAAGTTACCATCATCACCATGAGTCACATGACAACGAGACAGTTACCATCATTCACCGTGAGTCACATGACAACGAGGACAAAGTTACCATCATCGCCGTGAGTCACATGACAACGAGGACAAAGTTACCATCATTCACCGTGAGTCACATGGCAACGAGGACAAAGTTACCATCATTCACCATGATTCACATGACAACGAGGACAAAGTTACCATCATTCACCATGAGTCACATGCCAACGAGGACAAAGTTACCATCATTCACCATGAGTCACATGCCAACGAGGACAAAGTTACCATCATCACCATGAGTCACATGACAACGAGACAGTTACCATCATTCACCGTGAGTCACATGACAACGAGGACAAAGTTACCATCATCACCGTGAGTCACATGACAACGAGGACAAAGTTACCATCATTCACCGTGAGTCACATGGCAACGAGGACAAAGTTACCATCATCACCATGAGTCACATGACAACGAGGACAAAGTTACCATCATTCACCGTGAGTCACATGTCAGACTGGATTATCTTTAATCCTCCATATTAAAAGAGCTGTATGTCACTTAGGATGTGAATCACAGGGAATACACACTGCCAGACACACATAGCCAGACAGACACACATACACATTGCATGCTTACACACACATACATAGGCTTACACAGTGACTGACTGGCTGAACACACACACACAAAGTACATGCACACACACTGTCATAGCACACCGTGGCACAGTTGTGACAGTTGACAGTGTGCGTTCCAATGAGTAACCATGCTGAGTGAGGGCTTAGAATATAATAACTGACAAATGAATATCAGGCAAAGCTCTACTTAGCTCGCATAATCCAGACCCAGGGTATTTGGAAGAATCTTTCCTATTTCTATTTCTGTTAAACATGTCAAGTCTGGGCCAGTGACACTCCTGAGTACAGGGACAGTGATCCTCTCCTTTAAATCTGAAACATTGACTGTTCTACCATAGAGATAGGACAACTGGTTTATGTATATGGTTCTAACCTTGTAATTAGAATGAGTAGAATGATTGACCAGTCAAATTGTCAAGATCAGCGCGGTTCCAAGCCCGTTCTATTCATTCTTTCTACGGACCAACCACCCTTTTCACTGCTTGTCAGACTACATCAGATAAATCCAAACAAATGTCCCACATTCAAAGCTGAATGGAAACCAATTATAGTGCCATAATATATATCAAAGTGGTTATGAATGTGCTCTATATATTGTAGCTATATCAGATGTCCTCAGTCCCAGACCACAGTTCTTGCTGCTCCGCTGATGGGATCAATTGGGTTCTGTCTCTTTTACTTTTGATATTGGCAGTGGGTGATTCTCAATTAGGGCTTTGTTTCCTCGGGTCCCTCTCCTTACCTCCTTTGCAAAACCCATTGGAGGATAAGATTTAAGGAGAGGAACATAAAATCTTCTGCTTGAATTGTTATGTTTTTCACCTAGTTCTCCAACTATGGGGGAGGGGCATAATAATAATAATAAATACAATATACACTACCGTTATACATTTTTTGGGTCACTTAGAAATGTCCTTGTTTTTGAAAGAAAATCCATTATTTTGTCCATTCAAATAACATCAAATTGATCAGAAATGCAGTGTAGACATTGTTAATGTTGTAAATGACTATGGTAGCTGGAAACGGCAGATTTTTTATGGAATATCTACATAGGCGTACAGAGGCCCATTATCAGCAACCATCACTCCTGTGTTCCAATGGCACGTTGTGTTAACTAATCCAAGTTCATCATTTTAGAAGGCTAATTGATCATTAGAAAACCCTTTTGCAAATATGTTAGCACAGCTGAAAACTGTTGTTCTGAATAAAGAAGCAATAAAACTGGCCTTCTTTAGACTAGTTGAGTATCTGGAGCATAAACATTTGTGAGTTCGATTACAGGCTCAAAATGGCCGGAAACAAAGACCTTTCTTCTGAAACTCGTCAGTCTATTAAATGTTCTGAGAAATGAAGGCTATTCCATGTGAGAAATTGCCAAGAAACTGAAGATCTCTTACAATGCTGTGTACTACTCCCTTCACAGAACAGCACAGACTGGCTCATTAGAGTGTCTAGTTTGAGAAACAGACGCCTCACAAGTCCTCAACTGGCAGCTTCATTAAATAGTACCCGCAAACCACCAGTCTCAACGTCAACAGTGAAGAGGTGACTCCGGGATGCTGGCCTTCTAGGCAGTTGCAAAAAAAAGCCATGTAGACATTCCATGAAAAGTCAGCCATTTCTAGCTACTATGGTCATTTACAACATTAACAATGTCTACACTGTATTTCTTATCAATTTGATGTTATTTTAATGGACAAAACATGTGCTTTTCTTTAAAAAACAAGGACATTTCTAAGTGACCCCAAACTTTTGAACGGTAGTCTATATATATAAAAAGGGGATTGGAAATGATAGCTGACCTGTCCCCTTGAAAAAATACATATATCCTGCTCTAATGTGCTTTGAGAAGGAGACTAGGACAGAGGAAAAGAGGAATCAAGATAGAACCAATTGAGATTGACCCAGTGTTATTACTTACTAGCATATATGGGCTTCCTCTAGCCTTTCATACTGAACCACTGTATACAATCAGGCTGATGTGAGAGCCTAGACATGGGTCTAATCTATAACAGATACTAATGGCATTATCTTAATCAATTTTGACTTCACAGTCAATCTAGATCAATCCACACTGACAGAGATAGTAAAAACTATCTTCCTTCGAAATCCTTGAGTCAGCAAACGTTTGGCAGCATTTCAGACACACTCCTTGGTGGACAGGTTTAGTAGAAACTGAAACTGCAGCCACAGGCGCTGATATGGGTCCATATCAGGATCAATGAAGCTAACATCTTTTGAAGGTCCTTTTTCCATGGCCCAGTTGAGACAGTTGTGTAATTCTGTGGGTAGTGAGTTAGCCATACTGACTAAAAAGACTGCATGCTTCAATTCATTATTCATCATTATAAGAAGATACATAATTAATACATTAACGAAAACATGTACTATTTTTAGTCGGTATGAGTAGTATTACGTTTGTGTACAGGCTGGATCTATAGGCCTACTGCAACTCTCTGACAGCTATCGTCTGTCAAGGTTATCTGCAATTCTCACCTACTCCTGGTTAGGATTAGAACGCTATGCATACTGTATCGATGTGGTGTGTTGAACGAAGACAGGAGACCAGGGTGAAAAGTTGACTACTGTACTCTATGGGTGACTGTCCATAGGAAGAGATGGGAGACCAAGATGAATAGTTGACTACTGTCCTCTATGGGTGACTGTCATGGGAAGAGATAGGAGACCAAGGTGAAAAGTTGACTACTGTCCTCTATGGGTGACTGTCATGGGAAGAGATAGGAGACCAAGGTGAATAGTTGACTACTGTCCTCTATGGGTGACTGTCATGGGAAGAGATAGGAGACCAGGGTGAATAGTTGACTACTGTCCTCTATGCGTGACTGTCATGGGAAGAGATAGGAGACCAGGGTGAATAGTTGACTACTGTCCTCTATGGGTGACTGTCATGGGAAGAGATAGGAGACCAAGGTGAAAAGTTGACTACTGTCCTCTATGGGTGACTGTCCATGGGAAGAGATAGGAGACCAAGGTGAATAGTTGACTACTGTCCTCTATGGGTGACTGTCCATAGGAAGAGATAGGAGACCAAGGTGAAAAGTTGACTACTGTCCTCTATGGGTGACTGTCCATAGGAAGAGATAGGAGACCAAGGTGAATAGTTGACTACTGTCCTCTATGGGTGACTGTCCATGGGAAGAGATAGGAGACCAAGGTGAAAAGTTGACTACTGTCCTCTATGGGTGACTGTCCATAGGAAGAGATAGGAGACCAAGGTGAATAGTTGACTACTGTCCTCTATGGGTGACTGTCCATGGGAAGAGATAGGAGACCAAGGTGAATAGTTGACTACTGTCCTCTATGGGTGACTGTCCATGGGAAGAGATAGGAGACCAAGGTGAATAGTTGACTACTGTCCTCTATGGGTGACTGTCCATGGGAAGAGATAGGAGACCAAGGTGAATAGTTGATTTCAGGAGAAGTAATGTAAGAGGACTGACTTCGATGAGTTTACAGAGACCAAAGCAGCTAGGCCACCTCTGGCATACTTACTGGGCAGCTTGCTCCCCTCCTCTCCTCCCCTCAACCCTGTGTCCAGATGTTTCAGAATAAACCTATTCCAAAATCTTGCTGAGTTCCACTCATCCTCCTGTTATTACCGGGTCAAACACATTGATCGTCTCATCTTGGAACATCATTGGCACAGAGATTGATGATGAGGTCATTCTAGGGACACATTTACCAATCAAATTGTCTGCAGAGGGTGTTGTCATAAAGGTGATGAATGAAAATAGGATGATTTGCTGAAAAGGTCTGCTGGTCATTATGTCTGTTATTATTATGTGTCCAGGGCTGTATCTATTCCTGTTGTTTGCTGGACCTTATATTTACTTTGCTGCAGTAAACACAAATCCATTCCAGCCTACCTTCAGAGAGAATTATAACAAACATATCGGGACTCCATCCCTGACTGCTCTGCTGTGGCTTCCATTGGGAGACCGATACAATATGTCAGTTTTACAGTATATTATGTCTGATGTATTATTCTGTCTTCTCACCAACACTCAGAGCCATGTCATTGTGGAATGCTCTGCCACCAGAGGTTACTCATCAAAAAGCAAGTATAGCTTTAAAAAACAGATAAAATATATATATATATTGTATCACAGCTTCCTCTTTCTAAATATCTAATTGAACTGTATATAAGAATATGAGTATGTAATAATAGTGTGTAAATAGTATTTTTGTTGTGTATATAATGTATATACAATGTTATTTCATGTCCTCGTCTATCTGTTCTGTACTTTGTCATGTACAGAGCCTTCAGAAACTATTCATACACCTTGTCTTTTCCCACATTGTGATGTGTTACAGCCTGAATTCAAAATGGATTATATTGAGATTGTTTTGTCGCTGGCCTACACACTATACCCCATAATGTCCAAATGGAATTATATTTTATAAATGTTTACGAATTAATTAAAAATGTAAATCTGAAATGTCTTGAGTCAATAAGTATTCAAGCCCTTTGTTATGGTAAGCCTAAATAAATTCAGGAGTAAAAATGTGCTTAATAACAAGTCACTTAATAAGTTGGACTCACTCTGTGTGCAATAAATGTTTGACGTGATTTTTTTTATGACTATCTCATCTCTGTACCCCACATAAAATGATCTGTAAGGTCCCTCAGTTGAGCATTGAGTTTCAAACACATATTCAACCACAAAGACCAGGGTGGTTTTCCAATGCCGAGCAAAGAAGGGCCCCTATTGGCAGATGGGAAGAAGAAGAAGAAAGCTGAAATGTAATATTTATTTGAGCATGGGGAAGTTACACTTTGGATGGTGTACTACTACACCCACTCACTACAAAGATACGCCGTCTTTCTGAACTCAGTTGGCGGAGAGGAAGAAAACCGCTCAGGGATTTCACCAGTGGTGACGTTAAAACCATTACAGAGTTTAATGGCTTTGATAGGAGAAAACTGAGGATGGATCAGCAACATTGTAGTTACTCCACAATACTAACCTAAATGACAGAGTGAAAAGAAAGAAGCCTGTACAGAATAAAAATATTTTAAAACATGCATTCTCTTTGCAATAAGGCTCCAAAGTAAAACTGCCAAAAAATATGGCAAAGAAATGTACTTTATGTCCTGAATACAAATCGTTATGTTTGGGGAAAATCCAATACAACACATCACTGAGTACCACTCTTCATATTTTCAAGCATGATGGTGGCTGCATCATGTTATGGGAATACTTGTCATTGGCAAGAACTTTTTGTCATTGGCAATAACTTTTTTAGGATAAAAAACAACAACAGAATAGAGCTAAGCACAGGCAAAATCCTAGCGGAAAACATGGTTCAGTCTGCTTTCCACCAGACACTGGAAGACAAATTCACCTTTCAGCAGGACAATAACCTAAAACCCAAGGCCAAATATACACTGTAGCTTCTTACCAAGACGACATTGAATGTTTCTGAGTGGCCTAGTTACAGTTTTGACCTTAAATCGTCTTGAAAATCTATGGCTGTCTAGCAATGATCAACAACCAATTTAACAGAGCTTGAAGAATTTTTTAAAGAATAATGTGCACAAATATTGTACAATCCTGGTTTGCAAAGATTTAATTGCTGCCAAATGTGATTCTAACATGTATTGACAGTATTCATGTATTTCTTCATCAAAAAATGTGCCCAGAAAATGTAAAACATGTTTTTACTTTGTAATTATGGGGGAGTGTGTAGATGGGTGAGAGAGAAAAAATAGATGTAATTCATTTTGAATTCAGGCGGTAACACAACAAAATACGTATGAATACTTTCTGAAGGCACTGTATTTGTATGTTTTATGTGGATCCCAGGAAGAGTAGCTGCTGCATGTTTAGTAGTTTATGGGGATCCTGATAAACTAAACTAAACATCACTGTCCTTACCTGACCGGTGCATGCCTGTGTAGGCCTCTTAATGTGGGGCCCTGTCAGGAGGGCAGGCAGGCAGAGAAATCTAACTAGTCTGGATTAAACAAATTATGTCTAATTGATGGGCATCCTATTCCTACATCAGCCAAATAATCTGATGGGATTATCCTGGAGAACAATAAAGCTGTCCTGACATTAGGGCATAAGGCTACACGCACAAGTGGTTGATGAGTGTTTATGCACAGGTTGCATCAGACGTATTGTGTTTTGGTTTTGGTTATTATTCCCATGACACCCATAGGTATAAATGTAATTTCTATTTAGTTTTTGTTATTCAAACGTCTACAGGCCTACATGGAAAATGTAAACATGATCAAACTTCAATATGGGCTAATTCAAGTCCAATTTCAGGGCTCAGCCATGTAGCTAAATAACTGCTAAACACAGGCCTATATTTTGTTGATAAAACATATATTTATTTCAATATCTTTGGCGATGTCAAAACATAGCCTACCCACTCGAATTTAGGGCTACTCACCTGAACACCATCAAAACGACAATGAAGGACCCATAATGTAGGCTATAGTCGATACCGCTATCCCCGTTGATTGACAGGTATGGAAAAAGACCCAAGTCACTCTCATTAAATTCAGTCGTCTTTCGATTTCGCTCTCAAAACTCTGTCAAAGCCGCAGTCTGACTGCAGAGCAGAGCGCAGCATTCTATATGTCCGAATACTGCACAGGGATGCACTGCAGTGGACTGACTAGAACAGAAACCATGTTAAAATAACTTTGCTCACGCTTTGCATAGGGACGCGTTCGACTTGCCTTGCATGGCGTAGAAAAAAACTTCCAATCGATTTAATAGCACGTGAGGTGAGGCTATAGCCTCTCGTAGCCTCACTTCAGAAGTGCAGATCGCCTGAACCAGCATGAACAGTAACGGTATGCGCCGAGACACCGCCATATAACCGAGGAGCCCTTGCTTCGCGTCTCCATCATCTTCTCCCCCTTGAAGAAGCGCCAAGCGAACTCTGAATAATCGGATTATTAGAGTCCTGGCTAGAGAGAGAAACACTAATCCAGATTAAAACAGTCGTACAGCAGCACCTATGTTGTTCTCGGCTCAGTATGAAAATACTGTCACACTTGTCTACAGGATAGGATCTTCACTCACACGTGTTTTGGTCAGCCTCTCAAACCATCACTTCTAAAAACGCATCCAGGTCTTTCTAGCAATGCAAAGAAATATAGTTATGTAAATGCATGGATTAAACTGAAGGTAAAACCAACGTAGAATAACATTTTAACCCCTCTGTGAATACTGTACACCACATCAAAAGAAATCCAATATCGCCATGGGATATTTTCCTTTCATACTCATACTGGTTAAAAGTGTCCATGGGGATACTGATTTATCCAACTGATGAACCTACTATGGTAGTTTTCCTTGGACAGGTGAAATTGAATGCTAAACCACAACCAATGTATTCTCCATTACAGGAGCAATCTGGAATTGGTACATACATTTTTTAAACTTCTACATGAATAATATACAGCCATTGTTTCTAGTAAAATATAACTTCACCACTATTTTTCAACCGTCTTGCTGCTGCTTAATTCATCCCTCTGTTTTTATCCATCTACATCCAGTGGGGCTTTTGTTCATCTGCCTCCTCATCCATCATGTCTCATAGTGTGTGTGTGAGCACAGCTGGGGCCTGGCAGGATGTGTGTATATGTGTTTGGTTGTGCTTGCTTGAGTGTATGTATGTATGTATTTATGTATGTGTGTATATGTGTGTGTGCAGCCAGGTCGCTCATGATCCACGTTGACATCCGACATCCGTCCAGGTACCCAAAACTGGCCATTAAAGGCAACAGTGAGCGTTGTGGACCGGGGTGGCAGATGGGTATAAACTGCGTCATTAATTTGCATTTTATTGTATGACATAAGTATTTGATCACCTACCAACCAGTAAGAATTCCAGCTCTCACAGACCTGTTAGTTTTTCTTTAAGAAGCCCTCCTGTTCTCCACTCATTACCTGTATTAACTGCACCTGTTTGAACTCGTTACCTGTATAAAAGACACCTGTCCACACACTCAATCAAACAGACTCCAACCTCTCCACAATGGCCAAGACCAGAGAGCTGTGTAAGGACATCAGGGATAAAATTGTAGACCTGCACAAGGCTGGGATGGGCTACAGGACAATAGGCAAGCAGCTTGGTGAGAAGGCAACAACTGTTGGCGCAATTATTGGAAAATGGAAGAAGTTCAAGATGACGGTCAATCACCCTCGGTCTGGGGCTCCATGCAAGATCTCACCTCGTGGGGCATCAATGATCATGAGGAAGGGGAGGGATCAGCCCAGAAATACACGGCAGGACCTGGTCAATGACCTGAAGAGAGCTGGGACCACAGTCTCAAAGAAAACCATTAGTAACACACTACGCCGTCATGGATTAAAATCCTGCAGCGCACGCAAGGTCCCCCTGCTCAAACCAGCGCATGTCCAGGCCCGTCTGAAGTTTGCCAATGACCATCTGGATGATCCAGAGGAGGATTGGAAGAAGGTCGTGTGGTCTGATGAGACAAATAGAGCTTTTTGGTCTAAACTCCACTCACCGTGTTTGGAGGAAGAAGGATGAGTACAACCCCAAGAACACCATCCCAACTGTGAAGCATGGAGGTGGAAACATCATTCTTTGGGGATGCTTTTCTGCAAAGGGGACAGGATGACTGCACCGTATTGAGGGGAGGATGGCTGGGGCCATGTATTGCGAGATCTTGGCAAACAACCACCTTCCCTCAGTAAGAGCATTGAAGATGGGTCGTGTCTTCCAGCATGACAACGACCCGAAACACACAGCCAGGGAAACTAATGAGTGGCTCCATAAGAAGCATCTCAAGGTCCTGGAGTGGCCTAGCCAGTCTCCAGACCTGAACCCAATAGAACATCTTTGGAGGGAGCTGAAAGTCCATATTGCCCAGTGACAGCCCTGAAACCTGAAGGGTCTGGAGAAGGTCTGTATGGAGGAGTGGGCCAAAATCCCTGCTGCAGTGTGTGCAAACCTGGTCAAGAACTACAGGAAACGTATGACCTCTGTAATTGAAAACAAAGGTTTCTGTACCAAATACCAAGTTCTGCTTTTCTGATGTATCAAATACTTAAGTCATGCAATAAAATGCAAATTAATTAATAAAAAATCATTCAATGTGATTTTCTGGATTTTTGTTTTAGATTCCATCTCTCACAGTTGAAGTGTACCTATGATAAAAATTACAGACCTTTACATACTTTGTAAGTAGGAAAACCTGCAAAATCGGCAGTGTATCAAATACTTGTTCTCCCCACTGTATGTGTGAGCGACCAGGTATTCAACCAGGTTCATCTGCATGGCTCAATACCACCTTAGACCACTGATCTAAAGGCACTCTGGGAAATAACGTAAGTCTTCAGGTCTCAACCACCTCATTCCACACTCTATTGAGACAGAGCCAACAAAGTAGACATTGTTCTTTCTCACCAGCGTTGACTCTGTAATGATTATAATAAACGTCACATCATCTATATGACCTTGGGATTCAGACAGACTTTCAGCTCTGATTTTATTGTCCTAATGTACTTTAACATAATGTGATGGTTACAATATAATGAGTCTTGGTCACAGACTGTTTAAACATGTTTTTTCTACAGTCAATAAAACGGAAAATTGTGCAGTAAATCAATGTTATTGGACCTTTAACAATATTGTTGCAGAGCATCAACCTTAGGCGGTCTTGTTTTTGTTTATTTGATGACTTTTGTACAATATACTTTACCTGAAACTATGCAGACGTTGTGATACAGTACTGAATGTTGAAACTGGTTACTTAACAACAGTGACATCTCGTGTCATAAAGGGGAACACATGTAGTGCAACTGGGATTGCAGGGTCACGTGATCCATCCCTCCATGCGGATTGGTTCGATTTGCACCATTCTCCAGTCTCCAGATTGGTTTGAGTAAGCTAAATTCTATGAAAAGAAGTACATGTAGCCTTATCAGTCCTTCACTAACTATTCTTTCACACATTTCCATGGAAGAGCAGCACATAAAAGTGAGTCGACAGTTCTACACATTTTAGCTATAAATTGCGAGCTAGATTGAAGGAAACCAGATTGAGTGGCTACGCTAGCTAACCTCGTAGTTATGCCAAGGTCCTGTCCTCCATGGTATTTTTTGAAGAACGTTAATACCTACTGTATTTACTATGAATAATCACTGCAACTAATGTACCGAAGAATAGGACGTGATCATCAATTGCAGTCAACGTGTGTGATCTCCACATGTGTCTGATTAGGAGGAAGGGCTGATCAATAACTTGGTAGTTAGTTAGCTAGTTAGGCAACTCAACAACAGTAAGTTACTTTAGCTGTCAGCTAGATGCAGGTGTCATGTCAACATCAGCAGAGTCAACTTCCATCATACATGATTGATCAGTGGAATTTGCCTGATGACTCTTTTATACAGCTAATAACTAGCTCTAGTTGCAGTGATGCACAAATAAGTGATACAGAATTGGCTTCCAATAAAAATAGCACTGAATCGTGAATCACAAATCATAGCCTAAGCCTATCCATATTTACAGTGACTGTCTCTCAGAGAAACTACTAGTCACCCTGTATACAGTGGAGGCTGCTGAGGGGAGGATGGCTCATAATAATGTCTGGAATGCCGCAAATGGAATGCCGCAAATGGAACGGCATCAAACCATGTGTTTGATGTATTGAATACCATTCCACTGACTTCGCTCCAGCCATTACCACAAGCCCGTCCTCCCCAATTAAGGTGCCACCAACCTCCTGTGCTGTATAACATGTTCTCTCCCCAGACCTGAGGTCCTCTGGTGAGGCTGCTGTGGAGTCATCATGGTGGGCTATGACCCAGGGTCTAAGGGCGCTGCTCCAGCCCCAGAAGATGCAGCCCTGTCTGGGTCAGCCGCAGGCATGGTGACCCGAGCCCTGATCAGCCCCCTGGATGTCATCAAGATAAGATTCCAGGTACAGTAAGCATCAGATGGATATTATTGTGGTGCATGTTTTAGTTGCATGGCCACTTTGGACCCTAATTTACTACACAATTAAATGCAACATAATGTAAGTTGGAACTACAGTGCCTTCAGAAAGTATTCAGACCCCATTACTTATTCCACATTTTGTAACATTATTGCCTTATTCTAAAATGTATTATATAGTTGTTTCCCTTAATCTACACACAATACCCCATAAAGACAAAGCAAAAACAGGTTTTTAGACGTTAGCTAATTTTATAAAATACAAACCTGCAATATCACATTTACATAAGTATTCAGACCCTTTACTCAGGACTTTGTTGAAGCACCCTTGGCAGCGATTACAGCCTTGCGTCTTCTTGGAAATGATGCTACAAGCTTGGCACACCTGTATTTGGGGGAGTTTCTCCCTTCTCTGCAGATCCTCTCAAGAGTTGTCAGGTTGGATGGGGAGTGTTGCTGCACAGCTATTTCCAGGTCTCTCCAGATATGTTCGATCGGGTTCAAGTTCAGGCTCTGGCTGGGCCACTCAAGGACATTCAGAGACTTGTCCCGAAGCCACCCCTGTGTGGTCTTGGCTGTCTGCTTGGGGTCGTTGTCCTTTTGGAAGGTGAACCTTCGCCGCAGTCTGAGGTGCGGAGCGGTCTGGACCAGGTTTTCATCAAGGATCTCTCTGTACTTTGTTACGGTCATCTTTGCCTTGATCCTAACTAGTCTCCCAGTCCCTGCCGCTTAAAAACATCCCCACAGCATGATGCTGCCACCACCATGCTTCACCGTAGGGATGGTGCCAGGTTTCCTCCAGACGTGATGCTTTGCATTCATGCCAAAGAGTTCAATCTTGGTTTCATCAGACCAGAGAATATTGTTTCTCATGGTCCGAGTGTCTTTAGGTGCCTTTTGGCAAATTCCAAGCGAGCTTTCATATGCCTTTTACTGAGGAGTGGCTTCCGTCTGGCCAATCTACTGTAAAAGCCTGATTGGTGGAGTGCTGCAGAGATGGTTGTCCTTCTTGAACGCTCTCTCATCTCCACAGAGGAACTCGAGAGCTTTGTCAGAGTGACCATCGGGTCCAACAAGGTCCTTCTCCCCCTATTGCTCAGTTTGGCTGGGCAGCCAGCTCTAGGAAGAGTCTTGGTGGTTTCAAACTTCTTCCATTTAAGAATGATTGAGGCCACTGTGTTATTGAGGACCTTCAATGCTGCAGAAATATGTTGGTACACTTCCCCAGATCTGTGCCTCATCACAATCCTGTCTCGGAGCTCTATGGCCAATTCCTTCAACCTCATAGCTTGGTTTTTGCTCTGACATGCACTGTCAACTGTGGGACCTTATATAGACAGGTGTGTGCCTTTCCAAATCATGTACAATCAATTGAATCTACCACAGGTGGACTCCAAGTTGTAGAAACATCTCAAGGATGATCAATGGAAACAGGAGGCACCTGAGCTCAATTTCAAGTCTCATAGCAAAGGGGTCTGAATACATTCCGAATGCACTGTTTTTGTGGCCAAACCCTAGTGGTTCTGGTAAACATACAACTCGGTTATTTGTGCATGATAACCGCTGCCCAGGCTTTTATGACTCGAACCAAAAAGCTCAGTGTTATGAGACTCACTGAAATCAAGCTTTTTTTGTCCAGAAGAAGTTTGTTTCATTGCTACTAATCATTGTTTGGTTGTGCTGCATTCTTTTGATGTGAGTCACAGCACCACACCCAGACCCTCAGACACCACTGGGCATGCCCAGTTTCTCACAACACACTGGTGGCCATGGCAACACACACTGATGATGTGCTCAGCATTTGCTAGGGAATGACTTACAACTGTGTGTGTGTGCATGTGCATATGTGTATTTAGTTCTACACAAGAATGTCTATAGCAGAATGTCCTCTTTCCCCTGTCTGACACTACACACCCCTCCTTGCGTACACAGTTGCAGATAGAGCGCGTATCGTCAAGGCACCCTGAAGGGAAGTACTGGGGTCTGTTCCAGGCATCACGTTGTATCCTGGCAGAGGAGGGGCTGCCTGCCTTCTGGAAAGGACATGTCCCCGCCCAGCTCCTCTCTGTCTGCTTCGGGGCAGTACAGGTAGGGAACATACACTGGGGCATTTTTCCTGTCAGAATTCCCTGTTGTATGTCACACAGTGTTGTGGTTGAATGAGTTGTTTTCTGACTCAACTCTTTGTCCCTAGCTAGCCTTTGCCCTGTAACGCCTCAATAGCATCTCTCACATGGTAGTGGGTTGATAGATTATAATATATAGTCATGTGCCTCACTTTTTTTTTCTCGTTTTTATCCTTGTGGTCTCCATTCATGGCTGTGCTGTATAACTTGGCACTGTTGTCTGAATTTTGTGTTTTCATCTGTGCTTTAAGGTTGTGTTTAAGGCTGTGTTTTCATCCCTCCATAGTTTGCCAGCTTTGAGTTCCTGACTGAGATGGCCCACAAGAGCACCGCATATGACAGCCAGACAGCAGGGGTGCACTTTGTGTGTGGCGGTCTGGCCGCCTGCTCTGCCACTGTAGCCTGCCAGCCACTAGACACACTGCGAACACGCTTCGCAGCTCAGGGAGAGCCCAAGGTGAGAGGTCAAGAAAAACATACAGTATGAATCTATCGAAAAGCATTAGCTTTATTGTACCATTATCAAAAGCAGTAATAGTCCATTAACTCTGCAACCCATAATTTGCCAAGCACCAAAACGACAACCACACAATTTCAACCAGTAATTTATTATTTATAAACTAAATATGAATTTATAGTAAACTAGGTATAATAATTAACTGTCACACTACTTAACCCCTTAAAAGGATCATTTAGAAAAATGTAACATCTTTATTTAGATATTTGTTTCCTTACCTTGAAGGCAGTCTATGGACAAGGAGTGACTGCAATCCACACTTTGGCTTTGTTAAAGTGTTATCATTGAATCTTTGGCTTGTGCTACTGATAGCTATTAGCTAACCACAGGCATCATCTGTAACATAGGTGTATGGCAGCCTGAGACATGCTGTGTCCACCATGTACCGCACTGAGGGGGCCCTGGGGTTCTACCGTGGCCTGGGTCCCAACACTGGTGGCAGTGTTCCCCTACGCAGGCCTGCAGTTCTTCTTCTACAAGGTCCTCAAGAACCTCATGGGACCACCGCCCAAGGACAGCAACGTCGGAGGTCAGTGGCCAGTGTAGGGATGGTCATGCCTTTGATAACATGACACTGTTTAAAAACACAACACTGTACACATAGCAATGACTGTTAAGGGTATAGGGCCTAGAAACGAGAATATAACCTCGGCTTGGCTAGCAAAACAGGAAACTAACTTTGTATCTAGGGCCTGGATAGTACCCAGTACCACTGACTGAACACAAATACATGACTTGAAGGATAGTGGCCTAGAAACTACCTGAACATTACTGCTTGTTTCCTTCTATTGTAGGCAACCTCAGAAGCTTGGTATGTGGAAGCTGTGCTGGAGTCATCAGCAAGACAATGACCTACCCCTTTGACCTCATCAAAAAGAGACTGCAGGTGGGAGGGTTTGAAGAAGCCAGAGTCCACTTGGACAGGTATGGTAGCCATCTTATTACTTTGTCTCATTCAGTCATGTGCCCGACAGCAGGTCTTATATTAGAGCGAAGATGGCTGTCATACGGGGCATCCATCTACATGACATTGAAGTGTGTTGTCTCTGCTTACTGTGTGCAGGGTGCGGAAGTATGGTGGCTTTGTAGACTGTGTGTCCCAGATCGCCAGAGAGGAGGGTCTCCGGGGCTTTCTCAAAGGCCTATCTCCCAGCCTAGTGAAAGCAGCTGTCTCCACGGGCTTCACCTTCTTCTGGTATGAGTTCTTCCTTAATGCCATACAGAACCTGAAGGGCAGCCAGTGAGCAGAGGAACTCTGGGTAGAAGTTGCTTTTAGGCACAGATCTAGGATCAGCTCAATCGCTACAAATTCTAATCTCAACCAATATGGGGAAAATGGACCATAGAGCAGTGTCTAGGGCAGCATTTCCCTAACTCGGTCCTCTGGACTCCAGGGGGTACACATTTTGGTTTTTTGCCCTAGCACTACACAGCTGATTCAAATGATCAAGGCTTGATGATTAGTTGATTATTTGAATCAGCTGTGTAGTGCTAGGGCAAAAACCAAAACGTCCACCCGGGGCCAGAATCGAGTTTAGGAAACCCTGGCTTAGGGGCAACTGAAGAAGCAGAGGAACTCAAAGCACTGGAAAAGAAAGGAAGGAATGGGAGGGAATGGCAGAATCACGCACATCTACATCGTACATGCCATATCCCCCTCCCACTGGTGATAGGAGTCAACATTGCTGGGAAGAAGAAAAAAAGGCTCTCCTTACTGCTGTTTACCTATAGTGTATCTTATAATTTGGGAAAGTCTAGGTGTGGTGC